>NC_056725.1:1780764781-1780924781 GCF_019279795.1 Protopterus annectens | reverse complement strand
ACTGGAGTCCTGAATGAAATGATAAAACTTCTCTACTGTTTCATCCTCCTACTGTATTTTCCCAAGTTAAAATCAGGCTTGTCACTATACAAGTGCAAGGCATACTCCTGTTCTAGTCTTTTTTACTGATAAGTATCTACACCTATACTTTTTGTACTGCAGTAATACCCTAGCTTTTACCTATAACATATCTTCAATAGTCAGATCATCAGATCAATTAGATTGGCTGGTTTTGCATCTTCTTCACGTCCATCAAATTGGTCTTTATTCTTTTGAACTTAGTCAATCAAAGCTTGTAGAAGGTCTGTATTTTATTTCCAGACCAGTCTGATGTACAGCAGCAGTGGTTACAATGAAATACAAATGGCAGCTTCCCTATAGGTGTTCTAGTACAAATTAGAAGAGGCTGCAACTTGTGATTTGCCATTCATTGATTGCTTTAATCATAGAAGTTCATTGATAACAATGTTTCTATTTCTGCACCAGCAGTGATTCACTGTTTTTTGAGATTTTATTTCCTCTGTAGTTGTGTGGCCACAGAGTTATCACACATAAATAAGATGGGGTACACAGACACTTGCCCTGATTACAAAAAAAAATGCTTACTTTATATTTTTTATCTGGTTGAAGCTTTGAACAATTGAACCTATCTGGCTGGAGCTCCAACAGTTGCTACTCAGGAACATGTATCAGACACTCACAGTGGCAAATCATTTTAACAAAAATTACACCCTCCAGATCTGCAAGTTGTTTGGTTTGGCACAAGGCTGCTTCAAGATGACTATCTGCCTTTTGGTTGCATTCTTTGAAATGGTCACTGAACAATGGTAACCATCATCAGATCTTACCTTTCTAAGGCTTTTCCTGTATCTGAACTGCTTGACATAACCTATGCAAGGCATTATTTAAATCAACAACTAATTAGCTTAGTTTGATAGTAGACAGTAGCAAATCAAGAAAAAATGTGCAGAATATTAAAACAAAGTTAAAGTATGATGCAACTTTTTGCAATAAAAGTCACATGCATGCCTACTAAATTGGTGAATGTATAGTCAGTGGAATATAACTAGTAAAACATGCAGATGAACAAACCTGACACTTTTTTTTGCATTCCAACCTTATCACCAATCAAACCTCTTTGAAATACTATGCAGTTTATTCTTTATTGCTGTCATGATTACCTCTAAACAAACTTTTTTTAAGCAAGAAACAGCTTTATTTTAATCATCAGTCATGACATTGGCAAGCATACATTTATGTAAATGAAAATAAACCATACTGACTTATTTTCAATTGCAAATATTATACATTACACATAATCTTCTATACAGTCATTTTCAAACATTACACAGCTCATTCAATTCCTGCCATCCCTTAAAACTCATTCCTCCTATAAAACATTATTCTGCATGTGTTGTTCAAACAATTCAGTTTTTTTTCTATGCAATCGAATCCCCACCCTTTTCTAAAGATCTCACTTCCAGTTCTTTTATCTATGTTATTGTATTCCCTACTTCTAGCATGGTTGGCTTAGACTTTGATTTCCATTTTCTAGTTATTGTTTTTTTTTTTTTTTTTTGGCAGTCATCAGAATTAAAGCCTTACTATGTCTAGGCCATTCCAATTCTGTGTCACAGCTCAAGAAAAAAAATAATTTCCTTAGTTACACCAATTTGCTCATTCAGTACTTCTGACAGCATAGTCTGCTGGGATTTTTAAAGTCTGCCAGCTCATTACACTCCCAAAAAATATTTTCCCAATTACCTTTTTCTTCCAAATCAACCTCCTAACATTTGCAATCTAACTATAGAAACATTCTGTGGAGTCTGCTTGGGGTATAAAAATATCTGTGCCAACTCTTTCAAAGATCCTATATCTTCTAGACTCAATCGAGTGAAGAGGGACAAGCCTCTCATCTGTAGCCAGTAACATTCCTCCTAGCTTTTAGTATAGGTTTCAGTGGAGCTACACTGTTTAAGCCGGGTGTATGGTTTGCTCGCATATTCACAATCCAGTTTACTTCACGTAATTCTGTGCGATTGCAAACATCTCCTGCTCTGATAGTTTGAGCCACTACTTCAAAAAGCTATTGATTGGCAACTAAGTGAAAGTGGAAACAAGTTGCTATGTTTTATCCAATGATGGCTTAGCACTACAAGGCAAGTTAGTACTCTGGCCAGTATACCTGACTGGTCTTGGAAAGGGGTGTGCAGAAAAGTTAAGAAGTGATTGGACATTTATCATTTTAAATTATCTTGAGTGGAGTCATACCTTACGATCTGAAGAAGTCTGAATAGCCAAAAGCGCTTATTGGATAGAATCTCCACATTCTTTTTATGTTTTTAGTTTTTATTGTTTATTAAAATTGTTTTAACAGAGTTTTGGTTTGCCATGGTGCCATATCAAAGTTCTACTTCTGCTCGCACTCAAAATTCTAGTCTTTCCTTATTTTTTGAGCTCCCCCCTTTGTTTCATTGTCATCCCTTTCCAATTTACATGATGGCTTTCTGCTTCTGCTATGCACATGAACCTTAACTGTGTAGCTCTAAAATACTCCTTCGGATCAGGTAATCCCATACCACCTTGTTCTCCTGGAAGGATCAACTTATCCTACTTGATTCTTGCCCCTTTCCCTCCCAGATAAAATCAACTCATTATTAATTGCTATCCACAACATCTCCTCTGGTTGATAAAAATATGCCTGACCTGTGTATAAAACTAAAGGCACTAAAAGCATTTTCACTGCTTGTATCTTACTAGCCATATCCATAAAACAGAGGTTCCAGTTTCTCAATTTTTGCATTATCTTTCTCTTTTCCCACGTCATTAGTCGCCATAACAGAATTCTTTTTAGCCCATACTCCTAAATACTTAATTTTATCATGTCCCCATAAATATTAATATTGCTGAAGTAATTTGTGTGTGGATACATGTGGAACATAATTGCCTTTGTTTTATCTTCATTAATTTTGTATCCTGTAAAGACTTGAAACTGTGTCAGATTGCTCCACAACACTGAAATATCCTTTTTCTGGTTTTATCAAGTACCAAATAATATCGTCTGTAAATAAAGTCAACTTTTTCTTGATTTCCATGCCAGTGTAGTAGTAGATATAAAGAGACCAGCCTGTCTCTAAGTATATTGGTAACTTTCTGACGCAAGTCCAAGTAACAATCACTTGGAACTGGGCATAAACTTTGTACATTATAAAATACCAAATTAGACACTTTTTGATGCAAAACTGTGTTGGTTTGGCATTTTATTTTGTTGATAAGGAGTTTCCCCCTCAAACTTTGATTAGAGTTGAAAACCCTGCCATGAGATATCATGAAAGACTGAACCCAAAATGTCTCAGTATGTGTAATAATGTATAGGCTACTGGATTTCTGTGCTAAGTACACCAGTAGTAGTTTTTACTTTATAGAAAGATAAGTTGTCAACTAGGCAGGTGGAATGCACATACAATAATATAGTAGTAAAACCACAATGTAGGGAAGAAGCTGGCATTCTAAAGAAGTAAGCTTTTTTTCCAGATTGCTTTTCAGTTATATGTCAATCATTGTCCAGTGCATACCATGCCATAATTTTGTGGGTGTGCTTACAGTGAAAACCTTATTAAACAGTAAAACTTAAAAAAAAATCAGACAACATGGTATAATCTTTATTTTTTTCAAACTCACTCACACCTTTAACAAGAGGAGCATATCAAGAAATGAAATTA
Organism: Protopterus annectens; assembly: GCF_019279795.1. Classification (NCBI taxonomy): domain Eukaryota; kingdom Metazoa; phylum Chordata; order Ceratodontiformes; family Protopteridae; genus Protopterus; species Protopterus annectens. The sequence goes on along the minus strand of NC_056725.1, from coordinate 1,780,921,059 downwards.
ACTTCATAAAGTGATCAATACATAATAATACATACTGAGCCACACACGCTGATAGGAAAGTATTACGTGTCCCAAGGAAAATGCAATTTGAAGGTGTGTCCCAAGAAAAATGTGATTTAAAGGTAAGGGTTCCAAGAAAATGGGATTTGAAGGTAAGCTCACTGTTTTATTTACATCATGTTGTTAATTCTGTTTTACAAAGGAAGATTATCATGAGTGTTACCCACTTAAAAATACTCTACCATAATTCCACTTGTCTGGTTCTTACAAAGAAGTAATGTCCCTAACCATCCTGACTGGCCTCTTTTCTTTTATATATATATATATATATACATATACATATATATATATATATATATATATATATATATATATATATATATATATATATGTGTGTGTGTGTGTGTGTGTTTGTGTGTGTCTGTACACACACATACACGCACACATGCATGCATGCACGCACACACACATACATACACACACACAGAGGTTTCTGATTGCAGGCCTGCTACTGGAAAATCTTACTGTGATTGAATTTGCTTACCAGAAAAAAAACATCACTGGTACCATGCAGGGAGGGTAGGACAGCGTAGAGGCTTGTATATTCCTCCCTGATAGCTATTGGATATGTATGATTAGACCTGGCGATACAAAAAGAAAAATCCTCAAACCACCACTTATAATTGTGTGAATGATGGATCCTGACAGGTAGTCCCTCACCTAGTGAAGGAGAATGAATGGTCTGATTGAATGAAGAGGGGGCTGCCTATCCACAGGACCTGATGACAACGAGTGGGAATAAGATACAAAGAATAATTCCAATGACACAGATGGTTTATAAATGCATAAAATGTAAAATATTATGGATTTTACTTCCTACACTATTGCCTTCAATATTTGTTGTGATGTTGGAACAGTGATATGGTACTCATTAAATAAGCAAAGAGCATTTGACCTTCATGGTGTACAGTAAGCATAAACCGCTGCCTTAGATAATGGCTCATTCACATGATCCAGCTGCCTTCCAATTAATATGTAGTGGACAGGGGCTAATGGGCTTTAATTCTTGTACCACCACCACTATCAATATATGTGGTATGATTGAAACAGCAGTATGTGATTTATTTCCTGCCACTAGCACCTTAAAGGGCACACACAATATTGCCCAGCATGGGGACTCTGTAACGCCAATCATTCCCAAGCTTTCTGGTATACTGTCAAAACTCAGATTGCATTAGCAATTCAAGAAAATACATTACTGTTTACCCTTAAAATAAGTCAACCTTCTAATATTTGAATGGTGGCAACAGCTTAACAGTATAACTTAGAAAGTAGGATGTGCCCACCATTAGTTTTACCATAAAATCCATAAACCCTCTGGATAATATCTTATCCCGTTCATTCTGTCAGACCATGTGCAGCAAAATATAGTCAAAATGGAAAGATGCATTCAAACAAAAGTCTCTATCAATGTGTTACGATATCTGCAAATCATATTTTTAGATTTTCTGATGCCCTTATATCACAATACAAAACTTAGAATGCTGTAGTATATTTCTAAAATAGTTGCTCTGCATGTAGATTGTAACAGGTATTAACATTTATTTATTTATTTTGGTTCTTACCTTATAGTGCAGGTAATTGCAAAATATATACACATACATGTGGGCACTTACTTGTCCCTTTACACTCTTACTGTCATTTAAAAAGCTTGTTAATTTGTATGTACATTATAAAAACATTTTGGTTCAGTTCATCACTTTTCTGTGAAATACTCTTAGGAAGAATAAGTGTAATAGAGTTTCAGTAGCTTCAGTATGTATTCCTGTCATATGGCGTTTTTCCATTTGGCATGTGTGTGTGTGTGTGTGTGTGTGTGTGTGTGTGTGTGTGTGTGTGTGTGCGCATGTTCATAGGTAGGTACGAGGCTATCTGCCCAAAAGCATTCATGATCACTTCAGTGGCTCTGCTGAACAGAAGCACAGGGAACTAATCTAAGGGGGTGGCAAAAGCCAACACATTCTGGCTATGCTTATAAATGCCTTCGGGCAGATAGCCTAGTACCTACCAATGAACCTATGAACACACACACACACACACACACACACACACACACACACACACACACACACACACACACACACACACACACACACACAGTGGAAAAATACCATATGACAGGAATACACTAAGAGTATTTCACAAAAAAGTGATGAACTGAACCAAAACGTTTTTACAATGTACATACAAATTAACAAGATTTTTAAATGACAGTAGGAGTGTAAAGGGACAAGTAATAAACAGCTGTTTGACAGAAATTTCTTCCAGTTTCCACAAGACATGAACTTTGTAGGTTTGTAATTTAACTATGTTGTTCAGACTGCACTACATACATTTTCTCTGTGGTAACAATGGTGAAAAATAGCTTTAAAGTAACTGAGCAAAAGGTTATGAAATGCATTTTAGTTGGACTGCCCTGAAAACCTATGTCCATAATAATTAAGTGATGAAATTTGCTTTCAATGTTAATTAAAAGCTATTACAAAGTATATTAGTATGCTGGGATAGTATCATAACTGCTTACTACACTGTTTGTTTTGTATAGTATGTTGAGTGTTTAAACTATGGCACTAACTTCCACAAACAGTATATATAAATATCATATCAGTTGAAATTACAAATTGTGTATATAACAATCCTTACAAATGCCCAGCATTTTAAGGCATTGCTATTTCTGTGACACAGCTACCTCTAGGAGAAGATTAAGTCAGAAGAGATATACTGCTTTGCTAGTCTACACTGTAGTTTGAAATACATATAGTTTGCATATCAAGTCCATTTGTTATTACTAAATTCAAGCTTTCTGAAAAGCTGTGTGCGTTTTGTTCAAAATGTTAATTCCTGAGATGTGAACAGAGGGCAGTTATTTCATTTCCTGTTCAAAAGGAGCAACCAAAGTCTTACAGATATTTCTGGAAAGTTTCATGCAATCCACCACTTTCTCGGGTTTTAATTTTCTGCTGATATTTCTGGCTACTGTTAGTACAGCAACATGTAACATCATTGATACTGCACATTTTATTCCTAATACTTCCATCACTACTGCTATTATGGCATGAGCAGTATAGATAAAGGTTCATCCCCTTCACTATCCTTTTCTGTTTCCATGCAAGTGTTGGCATCAGCCTCAGCACTGTTTCGGGTGATATTTTCATCGCCTTCCTCTCTAGTCATATTGCTAATTTATTTGACTTATAAATGGATAATCATAAGCATGAACTCATCTTGTTCTTTTGTTCTTATGTCTGCTGACTAACTTTAAAGAAGGGTAATATATTTGTTCACCCTCTGATTATGCATTGTTTCAGGTTAGGGTAATGGAGGGCAGGCAGCCAGACTCTATCCCAGTATTTATAGGGAACAAGGAAGAGAAAATTATCCCAGATGACATGCCAGTCTTTCATGAGAAACAAATATGCAGAGTTACATACGACATGCACCTGTCTGGGCAATGTGGAGGATCAACAGTTAATCTGTAGGATGTCTTTGGAGTGTAGAAAGATGTAGAAGGATCTAGTAAAAAAGCCAGATAAAGGATGAGCTGTAAAGCTGCAATAATACACTCTGTGTCACTGTGCCATTCTAAATGCAAGACAGTCATGTTCAATTTTTAGTATACCTGCCATAAAATGGTAAACTTTGTTTAAATTGATTGCATCCCAAGCATGATCTTCATAGTATAGAATTATAATTCCTTTTATTTTCCTTTCAAAGCACACATCAGTGTATCAGACAAGCAAAAAAAAAAAAACAAGAACTGTTATAAGTAGTTTGGAATGCATTCTTTGAGTGAACGTGGGACTGTGATCTCTAGATATGTTCAGTATAAGGGAAACTTATAAACAGATGCAGTTTCTGTCATATCTAAAGCTTCCACTGGCAATCAGTCAGTCTTCTTCTTCCGGCTTTTCCCGGTTAGGGGTCGCCACAGCAGATCACCTGTCCACTCATGATTGGCAGTGGAGTTTTACAGTGTCAAGTTGCCAGCCCGGCACCCAACCTTCCACAGAAGGCACACACACACTCACACCTAGGGCCAATTTAGAGTGTCCAATCCACCTACAGCATGTCTTTTGGATGTGGGAGGAAACCGGAGCACCTGGAGGAAACCCATGTGACCACAGGGAGGAGGCACCCCAGCCAAGAATCAAACCGGAGAACCTCTTGCTGTGAGGCAGCAATGCTAACCGCTGCACCACCGTGGCCGCCTGGCAATCAGTCACAGTAAGCCTAACATAATACACTGCTGAACCATTGCACCAGCACAATTTAATGCATTTTGTTCAAACCAAGAAGCATTTTGTAGGGGCCACAATCAGCACATGTAAGGAAAACTTTATTTAGTGGTATATGGTACTTGTTCTACTGATGAACTAACACATTCTGCTTCCATCCTCTGCAAACCATAGAGAACATCATGGATAAGCTGCATAATTGTGAAATTCAAAGAAAACATGTTAAGTAGCATATTGTCACTGACAATCCTGGCCTGAAACCTGCAGCCACCATCAATCTAGTATTACTGCTGATGACATGTTTAAAAACATATTTCAAGCTCTATTAGTCAACTACTTAACTTCAAATAGAAATACATGCAAAGTAAATTTCCAGGTGATAGAATTATGGTCATCAAAGCAGATGAAACACCCAGTTCATTCTTAAACATGTCACCCTGAGGCAGACTACAGCAATGCACACACCTCTTCAATTTGTACACTCTCTTTTCACAGCCCTTACTGGAGACATCATTGACTTAGTCATACATAGTTAATTCATTGCTGGTAGTGTGTTTTCTACAAAAGCATAACTCATACCCAAATGATGAGTTTTTTCAGACTCAAATGCACTTACAGATGGGGTTATGAAAAAGGTTAAAGATCTGCATAAATCAGTTACTCACTTACCTCTCAAGTTGCCTACACTTAAAATAGAAACAAAGGCCATTGAAAAGTAGGCACACCTAGCCATAAATATGGACATCTACTTCGCATAAACTATGATTGCCAAATAGTACATAACTCTTCCTGCTTCCAGTACGAAAGTGAGATATCAGTCAGAAAAACATTTAAAAAATAGAAAGTGACAAAAATGATGGAAAAATATAAGCACATTATCATAGAGACAACATACAATCTGTAGACTTTAATGAGCTGTATTGTAAAATTCTACCACATATGCTAATTTATTTTTGCTTCTGAAAAAGGGAGCTGCAAGATTTATGTCCCCATTCTTATTCTTGCTACTAGAATGTTGATCATGTGTTGTGGCTTTCTGGGTACTAGACAGGTTCAAAAATCATGTATGATGAGGAAGATTCAGAAACTTGTGGGAAGGAGTAAATCAAGCCTGAATATAGGGACATGTCTCCAAAAATAGGTGCATCATGTACAGGGGTAAATTAGATCTGAAAACAGGAACATTCTTCCAAAACAGGAACAGCTGACAGGTACCATCAAGTACAAAAATAATATAGGTTTACTAAGGCAAAGGAATAGAAATGAGCTATCAGTAATGTTACTAAGTTAAATGTTACACTGAGAGTTGTGATGTTTAAAAGGAGTAGGGCTGCAGTAGGAGCAGCTGCAATCAGAGTACCAACATCATATGGGGACACAGAAGGAGGCTGTTACATAAGGGACACTTGCAGAAGCAGAAAGAGATGAAGAAGGAGATGGGTGATGTTACCACACTGAATGACAAGGCGTCAGGTGTATTACGCTGTCTGGGTCTCAATATGCTGCATCAAGGAAAAGAGGAAAGTAGTTCCACAAAAGCCAACAAAAATGGTGCGCGTGACACAAAAGTCATGCAATACAATGAGGACTTATAGTATCACAGCAAAAAGCATAGACAGACCTATTACAATGGATGCCTTCAAATATCTCAAGGATGTACATAGGACTCATAATATTAGAATTTATTTTATTTTACATTTGCTTACTGGGAAGCTCTGACTGCGGTAAGACCCATTTTCAGTGGAGGACCAGGGAGAAAAGTTCCACATATAGAGATTATACAAAACTTATACAAGAAATTATACAAAACTTATAGAAGAAATTGTACAAAAATATATACAAGACATACAGTACACCAGAAATTACATTCTGTGCTACTATACCTGACATTTGTATTATACAGTCCAAAAAAGAGAAGTGGATTGCCCTAGAGAACGCTCAGCAAAACAAAAACAGTGTAAATATTGGAAGAGCGTTGCACCACAGATAATAATAATATTTCGTCTAAGTCTTCAAGCATACTGAATAACTAAAATGATAAATGTGTAGCTTCAAAACAACAGTTGCAGGCTTTTACTATGCTAAATTCACAGTATATAAAACATATATCTTTGCTTTTTCAAGCCTTCTTCAGATACACATTTATCATTTTGGTTATTCAGTACGCTTGAAGACTTAGACGAAATATTATTATCTGTGGTGCAACGCTCTTCTAATATTTACACATTTGTATTATACAATCATCTGATATAATTCCTTATTGTTGTGTAGACTTAGTTTCTCAAAGTAAGCTGAGGAAGGGTTTGTAGGAGGGAAACTGGATAGAAAAAGAAGAGGTTAGAGATCACCTAGACATGTGAGAGAGCATAGTTTGAGGTAGTCAGGGAAGAAGAAAAATTATGACCAGAAACTATCAGTAGTATTAACACTGTTAAAACTAGTTAGCCTGGAGTAGTACAGGAGCAAAGCCAGGTGTCAGTAACATAATTTTTAAGACTCTTTTTGAACTGGCTGGCATTTATGTTGGTTCTGATGCTGTGAGGTAATGAATTTACTGGATAGTTTGGGATTAAAGGGCAGAATATGAACAATGATATTAAAAGGCTTAATTTATGCAAATGTGAAAATGGTAAAAAGCAATATGAAAAAGGATTTATTATGGATATATGTCCATTTTCAGCAGAGGCCCGAGGAGCTTTTCTCCCCAGGCCTCTGCTGAAAATAGACATATAGCTAGTTAGACTATCCCGGTAAACAAATGTAAAATAAACAAATGCAAAATAAATAAATACATTATCTAGAGATCATGTGAACATTTTCAGGAGGAGACCTGTACTGCTCTATGAACTATCTGATAATTGTAAATGCTTAAGCGTCATTGGCCCAGATCAGGGATAGAAAGTGTTTAAAGTGCAATCTACCTACAAAGCTAGGTAACAAACAAGCAGACAAATAAATGTCCAGAAGAGGCTGTCAGCAGAGATGGTAGTATAAATAAAAATACAAAATGTACAAGGAGAATTTCAATGTGTAAGATCTGGTACAGGGAAATTTTGGCAACTGAAAGCAGTGCAAAAAACCAAGAAATAGGCAACACCATGTTTCCAACCTTCCCCGGTGTTTTTTATCTAATAGTAAAAGTACAATACTTTCCTATACTTAAGACTCTACTTTATGTCTCAAAATATGGTTGAAAAGGGTTGATGAACTAGTCCCTCTACCTGGAAAACAAACAAATATATAAAAGTAAGTAAATAAAATAGCAATCTAAGTGAATCATTTTTACTAGAATGAACTGACTTAAAATACACTTGTAACTAATATATTAAAATTCTAAATATTTTTTTAAACAGATAGGCATACTAATGAGAAATTACAACCAGAATAAACTCTTTTGGATAAGTTCTGCATCAAGCTATAGTAGGAGAAAGAAGTGGCAGTGGAGAATATCTCAAAGGAATGTACATCACTGAGTGATTGTATACACACACACACACACACACACACACACACACACACACACACACACACACACACACACACATCTGTGGTACTAGATTTAGAATGTTATTTGTAAATGGTCTGAATGCAGTATGGTCTTCTCCTTGCTGTTCCACTTCCTGCGGTTATCATCTGTGACACTTGCTCTGACCAGTCATTTCGCTAACGTGTTTGCATGATCCTGATGATGCAGACGGTACCTACACTTCCAGTACTGTGTGCAGTATTATAGAATGTGAGCTTGCTGTTTCCTTTATGGCTAATTTCATTCAGGGATATGTGAAGAAGAATCAGAACACACCAGCAGTTTATACCAGTTTACAGACACAGTTTGCTGCCAGCTGGTATGCATAGGAGGCTTATTTTTGCATTTAATGCATGGCAGCTGAGAGCTATGATTTTCAGTTAGCTGCATTCAAGATAGCATGCCACATTAAATGTATCACAACTCATAGGTTCACAAATATGTACTAGGCTAGATGCCTTTCTAGGCCATTTTAGCCTAGCCATTTTTTTCTCAAACCTGAGAATCATGCCCTGTACCTGGTGTCTGTGAGGTAAACACCTTAACCATTTTGCCAACCCACAACCTCAAAATATCTAAATCTGGATTCAAACCCTGAATTATTTGTATTGTATTCCAACACTACTGCATTGCACATTGAGCCACAGGAAAAAGTTCTCCATGCAGGGTAAAGTAATTTGCATGCCACTGCTGGTCACTTGTGTGGAATTAGTAATATAAGCCATCTATTGTAAGAAAAGGTCTTCCATTCATACTCTGCTGCTTTGTGTTTGCCACTGCCCATCATATGCAACTCCCTGTTATGTACCCATGTCCCTTTCATAATGCTGAGGTTACCAGTATGCTGTGTTACAAGTATATAATCCATTGCATTGTATTACCTGGTCTCTCATCATTATCAAACTATGCTGCAGAAAATGAATGTCCCTGGTGTGGAGTGCCCCACAGTCATATTAATGTTACTGTCAGTGCACCCAGTATTAGAACTATTTGAAAGTGTTTGTGAGCTTGATTTGACAAATATATTAAACAACAAGAGATTTTGTGAATTTAATATTACAAAAAAAAGAAAGGAACATGCCTGAACGTATAATAATATTAGAATAATGAAATCTGATAAGGGGGTGGGCTAATTGTAATGGAAAAATTTGGCTACATAGACATCATGTATAAGATTTTATTTGAAGATACATACAGGCAGGTATCTGTAAATGAATTAAATATTGAATATAGTACGTTCCATGGTGCCAACCATATTTGGGATGCCAAAGATCCACAAAGATCTTAATAACCTTCTGGCCGAAGATAGATGATGCTCATCGATCTATATGTACTATCTTGCTAAATTGTTGGATGAAAATCTTAAAATGGTTGTACAAAAAGAATGCCATGTATGTAGAAATTCACGGGGTTTCTCAAGCAAATGTAATAGCCTTGAATATAATGACAATTATGTTTTTTTTAACAACTGATATTAAAGACTTATTTACAGTAAGCCCGCATGATATCGGAGTCCAACGGTTTACCAAATATCTATTTAGAAATGGAGCCCTGTAGGATAAAATTAACCTATATGAAGAAATTTTAGAAATCAAATTAAAGAATTATTTCATATTTTTGATGGGCAATATTTTCTGCAACAAAATGGTATAGCAATGGGGTCCACTTGTGGTGCCCTATTTGCAAATACAGTCATGGCTGAGTGGGAGAATAACTTTTTTATTTAATAGTGACTTTATGAATTCATACAGATTATCCGAAAGGTACCTTGCTGACATACTCATTGTATTGAAGGATGAGAAAAGAAAATATTGCCATTTTTAGATTATATAAATAGAATCACAAACTTTTTAAGTTTTACACATGTGGTGAGGGAAAACAACATTACTGCTTAGATGTATGGCTGGTTAAGGATGAAATAAATAAAAGATACATCTATATTTTAAAAATTCTTTAATCACTCCTTACACTGTGGATAGCAATATGATTAACTGGGTCATATGTAAAAACTGGTCTATAATGGATGATGATAGATCAGTAAAAGAGAAGGTAGGAGATAGCCCAATATTAGTGTATAGAAAAGGAAGAAATTTAAAAAATATGTTCGAGGCTATGATAGATACCCTTGTAGTTGAAAATTGCAAGATGTGTAAGTGTGGATATTGCAGTTACTGTAAGTTTATTTAAACAGGAAACACGTTTTTTATTAACAACGGATTATTTAAAGTAAAAGGCAGGTGCAATTGCAATACCATGGGTGCATTGTGCCAAAAGTACCCTGGTTTCTATATATGAAAGATGGAGTGCAAATTAAAAGATATAATATATGAACACAATTATGAAATTAGAAGAAAAAAGGCAACTAATGCAGCATTTAAGCATATCAACAAAAATTCAGGGCATGAATTTAAATTTATAGTGTTGGAGAAGGTGGTATTGGATTTAAGGGGAGGCCTATGGACTTTACATTTGGAGAAAAGAGAGCTATCCTGGCAACTTAATTTGAATGCAGAAAGTTGGCCAGGTTTGAAAGAACTGTCATCGATCACTTGCTTACTAAAACTAAAGACGCATACAAGAAAAGATGTTTTAATGAAGGAATTAGTGTTACAGTTTATACATTAAGAGTTTTTAGAGAAATTTTGAATTGTTATTCAATAAGATAAAGAGCCTTCTTAGGTTATATGTTTTTTATTTAATTGTTAGTGTGGTCAATTAATTTTGTAACAATCATGTGAACACATGCTTTTCATGTAGCTCTTTGAGGATTTGAAAAAGTTTAGTAGAGTCATGCAATCTTCATTTCTTTAAAAATAGCTGTTTTCAACAGTGTTTTATTTGATGAAATTTTTGAATTGCATAAGAAAAAAAGTGCTTATCCTTGACAATAAACAGTGTTAAGTGACGTATTACACATTCGGCTTTTTATGACAGTCATCTGGTTACCACCATTATCAGCTGGTAAATGGTAGTTCAGCAGCATGGCATCTTGTGAAGGCAGGCTTTTTTTCCTGAGTTTCGGAACTCTTAGTTTTAATATCAACAAATTCATATATACCAGCCCAGGTGTGTATCTTCTTGCCAATTTTAGGAAAGGAAAACAGAGGATGGCGTTTGCAACCACAGATAACATTGAAAACGAATCAGTCAGCAGGGTGACATAAACGCTGATGTATTTCTGATGAATGGAAATATCACCTTATTATTGTGGTTTAGCGGCTGGATAAGAAATCCGCAAAAAGATGAAAATAAACTCACCTTGAGCATACATTTCCACCTAAGGAAAACAGCATTGATGCCTACAAGCCAAAGCTAAAAACCAAACACACAAGCTCAGTCAAGTATATTTTTCTAATAAAGTTTTAATTGCATAGTTCAAAATAATCTCTCATCACCACACCTCACATAACCCTATTTCCACCTACACAAAACTACTGTATATGACATCAGACAAAATGTAACTGTCCCCAAAAAGGAATAAGTTGAAGGCTTTATTTTGTTACCTGGCATCAAAGCACAGCAGGAAAAACATAAATGACTAATAAAAGGTGTTTCACTGCATGGATGTTGATACAGAACAGCTACAGAATGAATATAACTTGGGGCAATAGTTGATATAGGAAGGCCAGGCACTGAACAGAATAAGTTATCTACACAATTATACAAAAAACAGGCAGCATGAACATGTTGAAAAACAAAGGCAAAGTGTTTTATCAGCTCTGAAATATATTTCTGAATGAATAATTGATGGATTTTGCTGTAATAATGTCAGTAAAGATGTAATATGCATAAAGACAGGTCACATGCAGCTTGTTGAAGCACATGTTCTCACAGTACTGATCTAGTACATCAGTTCGTTAGGCCACAACTAATCATGCTGATTTTACTGTACAGGAACATGCTTATCTAATCAGAGGCAGTTTGTCATTTTCCCAAGTGTTATGCAGTCCTAGAGCTGATATAATCTGAGATGTGGGGGTTCCAAAATATTTTATTTTTTAACTGTACAAAACAATGCAGAAAGGATGTTTTCTTTATATGTAGGGTTAAGCAGTCCCAGAGTTGGTGTATTTAGAGATGTGGCAGTGTATTTTTTTACTTTTTGTTGACTGGTAAGGATTTGTTGAGTTACTTAGTACTGTCCAATTCCTGACCTTTGACATATTAAAATATATATATAAGCATACGTGTGTGTGTGTGTGTGTGTGTGTGTGTGTGTGTGTGTGTGTGTATATATATATATATATATATATATATATATAGAGAGAGAGAGATGACACACACACACACACACACACACACACACACACACACACACACACACACACACACACACACACACACACACACACACACACCCAAACACAAAGACACACACAGACACACACCCAAACACACACACACACACACACACACACACACACACACACACACACACACACACACACAGACACACACATCAGTGTTCAATAGATGCCGCTAACTTAGCAATACAATCAAATACTAATCAAACAAAATAAAGCTGTTTCATTACTCTCAACCTGCAGACATCCAAACAGGAATAAAGGGTCTTGAAAAGTAAGTGAAAAAATTGGGACACATAATCAGCTGAAATCTTGCTTTCTGGATGACATATATTTCTACCTATTTCCAGTAGCATTATGGTTATGTTACTCAGAAATACAACTTGAAAACAATGAGAGTAGCAAAATAATGCAAAACTATAAATATGTTATCATGTCATCATTGTAATATTGCAAAAAGATATTTGTGTTTCAGCTTTGCTTCAAACAGGCAGTATAGTATACACGATTAAGAGTAAATGCCTTTTACTCATTAATAAAATGGAATATAAATCCCATATTTTCAAGACTAGTATAAGGAAATACATTTTTTCTGTACCCAAATCCATTTCAGAACCATTTTATACAGTCCAGTGCCATTTACATGCTTCACTTCAGACATAATGGAAAGATTGTCTTAAACACATTCAGAAAGATTTGCAACCTTTAATAATTGTAAACATATTCAGAAAGGTTTGCAACCTTTAATAATCGTAAACATATTCAAAAAGGTTTGCAACCTTTAATAATCGTAAACATATTCAGAAATGGTTACAACCTTTAATAAAGGCAGTGAGTTGAGCACTCTGCAGCTTCCTCCAATTTCATTTTAAATGGAAAGTTAAAATTTTAACAAGGCAAAAGTTCTTCATTTTATTTAAATTGTATGCATCTGTGGACCAAATAAATGACCTGGAGACCCTTTCAACATCAGGTAAATAATGGTAGTCTACTTTATATGACAAAAGATGCAAGGCTGAATCATGAGATGATACTCAGTTTTTAATAATAAAAACGATACAAGATGAGAGCTATTTCTTAATATATCTGCCATGTTGTTTTTCCAGGTGACCACTTGTGGCCAATGCTTTGAGGAGCTGTTTGCCATTTTGTAGATAGTGTGTGTGTGTGTGTGTGTGTGTGTGTGTGTGTGTGTGTGTGTGTGTGTGTGTGTGTGTAATTGAGAGTTTCTGAAAATATGTTGCCGTCATTTTTATCACTATTTGAATGCTATTTTTATCTTTATCTGGTCAACCTGTCACTACATGCACTCTGACAATGCCCAATACAGTTGGTCTGACTTGAAAAGTATAGTGGCCTATGATGATTTGGCGTCACATTACATTACAGGAAGCTTGTATGAGAATCACTTAGCACCTCCTCCTGTGAAGGAAAGGTATGTAGGGTCTGCATCACTGAAGTGAAACAATACAAGTAGTTTAATTTGGAAGGAATATATGTTGTGTTGGCATAAACCAAAGAGATTATTTTTTATTTTTTTATTGGGTGGTATATTAAAGCAGTCAATATGACACATAACTAGCACTAAGCCAAAAGATAAGCCCAATGTCATTTTTAACTACTTTGTAGTTTTATACAAAATGAGATGGTATTCAAAACAATGCACATCATCCAAGTCTGTCTGTCTGTCTCTCTCATAGACACACACACACACACACACACACACACACACACACACACACACACACACACACACACACACACACACACACACACACACTGTGCTGAGGTTCCCGTTCCAGTGCTTGCACCTCAGAATGTTTGCATTATTGAATTTTTAGAATCCTGTGTTGCTAGTTCAGTTCTAGATCAGCTGGATGTGAAAGGTTCCATGCTACCATGTCCTACATAATCAGCAATGGGATTTTCTTTGAGCCCTGCTCAAATGCACCCTAGTCAGTAGAAATACCCCTTCAGGCATCCATATCACTCCATGCATTAAAAATGGAATCTATCAGGTCAACCAAATTCAATACATAAAGACTGTATGGGTATTTTCAATGGAAAACTCCTATTCAGAATGAGTTCATAAATAGTTTCCCAGTGTAGATGCAGACATACTTTTTCTAGTCCTTGTCATCAAATAACCTCAAAAGGGGGATCAGAAGCATAAATCATTAAAATGACAGGGGTTACATTCTGTAAGCAACCCACACTGCTACTTATAGAGTCCGAATGGAAAGATGATAAATCAGCAGGCAAAGGAGAGCAGTATTGCTGAAAGTGAATTCATCCTTACCAGCTTAGTTAGCAACAGGAAAAACAATGCTCCCCAGTGCTACTTAAGAGCAAAACTGCAAGCTATCCTAAAAACTATAGATTAATAACTTGCCTTCCGATGAAGTATAAACTATACACTGGAGTTTATACTGACAGAGTTTATAGTCATTTAGTAGAAAACTCAATCATGGCAATAGAACGAAAGGGTCACATGGAACAAAGGATCATTTATTGTTAAATCATAATGGAGAAGTGTATAAAGGGGAAGAATGGATAGATTACAAAAAGTATTTGACAGGATCCCACATTCATGGATAAAAGAGTGCTTAAAAATTTATAAAATACACCCTACATGTATCGATTACATTACAGCGATCATGAAACAGTGGCAAACCCTTTTACGGTTAAGCCATGATAAAGGGCAAATTAATATTGCAGGGATAAAAACTCAAAGGGGGGTTTTCCAGGGTGACTCGCTGTCACCACTGCTCTTTTGTCTTGCCCATAACCCATTAAGCTGGTCTGCAAAACAGGTTAGGTCATGTCTACAATTTGGCTCCCAGAAAACAACAAAGTGTGAAGACTGCTTATCTTCTTGTTAAAGATGATTTAAAACTGTATAGTTCATCAGAAGGAACTGAAAGCACAACTGCAAGTGGTCAAACTTTTTTCAGATGATATAAGAATGTCATTTGGTCTTGATAAATGTGCAAAAGCAACCTTTAAAGCAGGAAAGTTGCAGTACCAAGAAAACACCAGTCTGGGACAAGAATGTGATATAAAAGAACTTGACAAAGAGGGAGTGTATAAATATTTGGGAATTGATGAAGGATCAAGAATAAAACATGAACAAATGTGAGTAAAACTTAGTAAGGAATATTTTAGAAGACTAAAATTAATGCTGAAAACAGTGTTGACGTCTAGGAACAAAGTCCAAGCTATAAACCAATTTGCTCTTTCTGTCCTAACTTACAGTTTTGGAGTGATTGACTGGCCCCAAAATGTGTTGAGTAGGTTGGATGGGAAAACAGGAAGGATGCTTCATGCTCATCAAGTGATTTATAAAAATCAGTGCATACCAAGACTATATATTCCCAGTTCTGAAGGAGGTATGGGCCACCTCGAAATTGATTGCATGCATAGATCTGCAGTCATGGGACTGCATACATAGCTGTTGAACTCACAAGACCCAAACATAGTGAAGGTTTTGAAATGTGAGGAAAATAAGTCTAAAATGAATTCCCTGCTTAGTTTAGCAGAAACATATCAATGTCAAGCGAGAATGGAAATCAAACCAGAAGTAGATAAAAATCAGGCAGTAATTGAATGTGCCAAAAAAACAAAAGAAAGAATATAAGGTGAAGGATCAGATGAGAAGGCAAGAAATGTGGAAAATGCATAAATATAGCTGCAAGTATAGAAAACTCTTGGAACAACTTCATGTTGATCAGGATCGAATGCAGGAATGGTTAAGGAGAGGTGAATTTAAATCAAAAGATGAAAGGTTAATATTGGCGGCCCAAGATAGTACACTACATCCATGTAGGTTTCGTAAAACAGAACTGGAAACAGTTGCACGTAGTAGTACTCAGCCACAGTATTTCTTACCATGTTCAATGATGTGAATCTGCCCATTTGACCTGGGTCCCAGCAACACTGATTAACTTCTGGCAAAGCATAATCCATAACACAGTGATGGCCATCAGTTTTATCACATGTTGCTTACCTTTCTAATTACAGCAGTCAGTATGATATATAACTGCAACACGGACTAGGCAACTACATGGCTGAGTAGACAAGTCCCATATGTTGTACATTATGTTCTGCATCTTCACTTCAGCGAGGGCCATATTGTACCATATGCCCTTATACCTCTGGCTTCAAATAATGTAGTCTTTCCCAAATTCTGCTTGTTTATATCACATTAGTCTTTTCTCAAGAGATGCAATCAAAACTACAAATGCAACTTTGATGACATCCCTGATGAATAATCCTAGCTAAAGGCAGGTTCTGGTTTGGTTCTATCCTTATCAGTATGCCTCAGAAATGCAATCAGTTTCATCAGGAATGTCAACAAGTGCTGAGCTGCATTTGTAGTTTGATGATGTCAGGCTACACTTCATTCCTCCATACTGTCTGCATTCCCTGCCTGTCCAAGGAGTTCGAGTCCACATTGTCGCAGAGCATCTATTATAATCTCATTTTCCTGCGGAGACAAATTGTCACCCCCTACATCTGTTTGCCATCTGAAAGGCAGTGATATGCACATGTTCATATTCATGTGGGCACCCACTTATGTGGACAACTTATACTACTGTAAATAGTATGCATTCCTGTGCAACACAAAAGTCTATGAAACATTCAATGTGACATATAGTAATGTGACATATAAAACCTTCCATTACCTGCATATATAATAGTTATAAAATCAACATAAGTTGTGATATCTGTAGAGGCTGTCAATGGGATTCGTACCATTACATGTCCATTGAATGGAGAGCCAAAGACAAGACCATCATGCAACAGGAGTCTGCATGCATTTCATCCTAAAATACTACATGAATTATCAATTGAAACAACTTATGGAATGCATCAGAAAATTTCTGTATCTGAAAGCAGGCCACACCGAGAATGGATTCTTTTTATACTGAACCAGTAGTTACAAGACTTGTGTTAAGAACCATCAATGAATAAATATTTGCAACAGCAAAAGGACATAGTACATACGGATACTGTTGGAATCAGTAGGTATCCATACATACGCCACAGAGTGTATGGAGTCACCCTCAAGACATATGGATAATTTGCAAATCTGTCTTAATGTACTGTTTATTTTTGCCTTTTAAATCTGTCTATACAATTGCATATGGGAAATTAATGCATGTCCTTAATGCAGATGGCAACACCTGTATACATACAGGAAAATCAAACTGTACTCCAGTAAGTTACAAGCGTTTGCCTTTTGCACATGTTCCAAAAAAATAAATCTAATCAGATACCTTTTAGTATGAGTAATGTTAGCAGTGGTAATATTCACCAAAACAGAAATACTAGCAGGTGCCAGTTTACCTTAATAGCTACCTATGACTCAGGTAGAACTAAAAGTAAGAGCACCTATTGTGTATATATCTTTAAAGTACCATTTGTGCAATACATAATTAATAAGATTCATTAAAATTCCAGGTTTTGGAATCACATCTGCATATGTCTGTGTACGTTTTCAAAATTCTGAGCATTAACCAATAACTCGGCATGATGAGAAGGTGCTTTACGCAAGTACCCAGTGGGTACTGATAAATGGAACCATGTATTGCACATGCCTGTTGTCTTCCAATGATCTGATAACATGACAAAAGTTCCACTTTTAAATACTGATTTTGATATATTTACAGATCAGACCATTGCTACCTGCAAACTGAGTGGGGGGTCAATGGTGGGCCATCATCTGTAGCATTCCTCGATCTCTCATACTGTCATAACCTGTTGGCTGCATGGAGAATCATGTCAATGAGCATTTTTCCAATTTTACTACATTTTCCATTGGAGTATTGACATGTACTTCCACAAGGCTTAGATGTATTCGACTGCCCAGTTGGATTGAGCAGGAAACTACCCAGATGCTAACCATCTGTGCTGGAATGGAGCATTGGAGGAGATCAGGGCCAAATAATGTGGAAATGATAGACATTAGGAACCAGATTCTGAGGGAACATTGATGATGCAAAGGGATCTTCCAGACTAAGTGCAGTTTTGCCACCACTATGATGGCCTGCATTGGAGAGACACAGAGAAGTTTTATCAGAGGGTTGTCGAGGTGTGGAGCTTGCCAGTAGATTCCGACAGTAAGTGTTACAATCCTATGTATACCGGAACATTCCCACAGAATTTAGAGATATAGCTGTATCCCAACTACATCAGATGCATGGCTTTTATAACTATTAATTAAATGTTCTGACAATTATCTCATCTGGATAGATAAGAAGACTTGGTGCTGCTCTCCATATATGTATGGGTTCTATTCCCATGATGTTTATTCAGTAATGTTTATGGTATACATAATACTGAACATTGTAGGTGTACATCTGTTTTCAAACATATAAGACATCATTTCACACATCCATTTTAGTCACAGGTTCATAGGTTCATAGATAGGTACTAGGCTATCTGCCTGAGGGCATTTATAAGCCTAGCCAGAGTGTGTCGGATTTTGCCGCCCCATTGATTAATTAACTGATCCTCTGTCAAGCATTGCCAATGAAGTGATCCCAGGGGTGTATTTTCTGTTACCCATCCACTCGTTAAGGTTTCTCTTGAAGAGTGTTAGTGAGGGGCTCTGCCTGATGTAATTTGGAATTTTGTTCCAAAGCATGGGGAGTCTCTGTGACAGGAATCTATCCCTCCAGAATGTTTTATTTATTGTTGTGGCAAGGTTTAGCTCACTAGAGCGCGTGGCATGCAGTGACTTAGATTTCTTTAGGTGGAGCATATCCATCAATTCTGAGTCGGACATGGCTTTGTAAGTCAGGCAGAGATCACCTCTGAGTAAGCGATATGCCACTGAGTACAGCCGGAGTTTTTTCAGTCGGGCTGCATAGGACATATGTTTGAGACCAGTAATCCTCTTGGTGAGGTACTTTTTTGGTCTTTCCAGCTGTTAAAAGTGTCTTGTGAGGTACATCCCAAATGGGGCATTGTACTCTATGATGGGTCTAATGAGTGACGAGTAGAGGGGCACTATAACATCTTTATTTCTAGATGCAAACCCTTTAATAATTAGATGGGCCACATAGAAGGATTTCCTAACTACTTTAGCAATATGATTGTCAAAGGAGAGATTACTATCTACCTGCGTCTCCAGATCTCTTATTATCTCTTCTGTATTAAGGGGGCTGCCACCTATGTGGTAATTCGTGAGTGTCCCAAATGGGATGACTGTGCATTTTTTGGCATTTAGCTTTAGGCCATGACTTTGACACCAGGTGTCCGTCTTAGTAAGGCCCTTTTGGAGGATGTCCATGTCAGCCCGAGAGTCAATTATGGCTCCCACTTTGCAGTCATCAGCGAACTTGGTTAGCCATAGTCCTCCTGTGTTTGCCTGTATGTCTGAGAAGTATATGCTGAACAGTAGGGGTCCCAGGACTGAGCCTTGTGGGACACCACTTGTGACTGGTTTAGAGTCAGACCTGGAGCCCGCTATTCTTACCGTGTGAGTTCTGTCTGTAAGCCAGTTGGCAACCCATCTCATGACGTAGGGGTTTATGTTCAGGCTGGTGAGTTTTTCTGTAATACCCGAGTGGGGAATGGTGTTGAAAGCCTTGTTGAGGTCAAGGTAGGTTGTGTGAACCACCTTTCCCTCCTCTATGTCCTTGGTGACTGTCTTGAAGAAGTCCACTAGGTTTAGTAGGCATGATCTGCCCTTAACAAAGCCGAACTGGGTTGGGCCAAGTCTTTAGAGGTTCCCAATGTCCTTGTTAATGAGTTCCATGATGATGCACTCCATAGCCTTGCAGACCAAGCTAGTCAGGCTTATGGGGTGATAGTTACCAAGGTCAGTTGTGGCCCCTCCTTTGTGGAGAGGAATAAACATTGCTGTGCGCCATTCTATGAGCACGTAGCCTGTGGAGAGGCCGAGGCTGAACAGTATGTTTAGGTGGGGGGTTAGTTAGTTCTGTAGTTCATGCAAGACACAGTCTGGGACACCATCTGGTCCCACTGACACTGTGTTTTTGGTTTTTGAAAGGGCTGTTTTCACCTGTGCGTCTGTGATTTTTGGGACACCACACTTTTCTGGTATTGTTGTGGGCCTTTTTGGAGGTGAGAGGGTGTTAAAGTTTGCACTGAAACTATCTGCTAGGATGTTGGCAATATCAGTAGGTGCAGTATATTTTGTGCTATTTTGAACTAGTTCAGTGCATATCTGCGAGTTGCACTTAAGATTCTTAACATAGCTAAAGAAGGCTTTGTGGTTATCTTTTGAATCCTTGGCTATTTTTCTTTTGAAGTTAGTCTTGGATGATTTCATGAGGGACCTCAGTTTCTTACTGATACTGATCAGGGGTGTCTTTCCTTCTTGGGATTTGCTTTTTTTCTGAACTAGTTTCCTCCTTCTATTGTACAGCCTGTTTATTGCAGGGGTCCACCAAGCTGGTTTTCTTCTCTTAGAGGAGTGAGTCTTGGTTTTGCTAGGGATGGCGTGATCCATGCATCCCTGAAGGTTCTCATAGAGTGCATTTGTAAAGGTTTCTGTATCTTGGGCAGCATTATCCTTTAGCGTGGGGGCTGTGAAACTTACCACCTCTGTCTTAAGTAAGGTGAAGTTTGCTTTAGAAAAGTTTTTTTACTGTGGTTTCCTTAGTTGGAGGTGGGGTGTGGACATCCAGACTGATTAGTTTATGGTCTGATCTAACCAGTGATGGGTTGACCTCCAGTGTGGAACACCTGTCCAGAAATTCCAGGAAGCGCTGGGCCTGGGAATTTGTACTTGAGTAGTTTTCTCAGTGAATGGTAGGGTAATTGAAATCACCCAATATCAGGGTGTTTGGTAAGACCTTCATGTTTTCCAGTGTCTCCAGAAAGGTGGAGTGGTGGTCCTGGGTCATGGAGGGTGATCTGTAGCAGGCCACAATTTGCATTGCAGATTTGCCTGATGTTAGTTGTTCATGGATGATCTCAGAGGTATCATGCTGCACCACTAACCTGGAGATGTAGGTATCCTTGATGAATATGGATACACCCCCTCCTTTTGTGTTTTGGTCCGTGTTCTGTGGCTGAAACGTCTGGTATGAGTTGTAGCCCGGTAGTGCTGGGGTGCTCTCTGGACTCTTGAACCAGGTTTCAGTTACTGCACAGATGTCGATGTTCTCCATACTGAGGAGTGCTTTGAGCGCATGCATTTTGAGATTTAAACTCCTGGCATTGAGTAGCATAACCCTCAGTTTTTTGTTAAATATGCTGTTTACGGAGGTGGTTTGACTTTTGAGCCTTGCCTAAAAAAGGCACTATGGTTCAGCAAGAGCCTTGGCCAGTATTCGAAAGCCTAGGGGTGACAGGTGCAAGCCGTCTCTTGCGATGCAATGTGGCTTGTCGAGCATGTTGTCCCAGGCATGTCACAGACACTGGATCCCCTTTGAATGACATCAGAAGCTAAGCCAATTGTTGAAATTGATCATTTTTTCTTTATACTGAGGTATCATTCTTGGTGAGGGCAGGATGCTACTCAGGGTCAGGGTCATACCAGCCTGGGCTACATGATCAGATAGCTCTTCCATGTCCCTTTTCATGTAGTCCAGGGAGGTATGTCTCAGGTCATTCACACCAACATGAACAATGACAGAGTCATATTTGTACTTGTTCTGGAGTGACCTGAGTGCTTGTGTTATGTGGTGGATTCTGGCTCCTGACAGGCAGTAAACAGTAACCTTCTGCTTGTCCAGCCTAGTGAGTGGGACGTTAGTGTGCCTGAATATTACTAGTGTGTTAGGTATGTTATTTCACCTTAAGGGCTGTGATTGTGCAGCACACTGATTTTGTGTTTTATGTGTTGTCTGGTTTGTGACGGGAAGTGCAGGTTGTTTGGGTGTCTGCTTTGGAGGTCTCCGATGCTTCTGCAGGTTTTTATTTAGAGCCTCCAGGTATGATTTTGTTTATTTATGTGTATTTTTTGCCAGTGCTGTTTTAGTAGATCTCTGTGTGGCTGGAGTTGTGGTGCAAGTGTTAACCTTCTCCTCTTGACTGTCTGTTCCAGTCTTGGGTGGAGACAGCTTAGCTTCGAGTTTGGCAGTATAATTGCATCTCTCGCATATGTTAGTGTTTTGTGGTAGGAGGAGAGGGTTGTCTGTGTACATGAGGCAGTTGTAACATTGCCTCAAGATACCCAGATTCACCAGCTGGACTGGAGAGTGCACCTGAAGTTGCCCTTTGGTCACACCTGAATAGTAGGGTGAGCTGCTTAGTCACTTGGTTGGTGAGAGGTGAATAAAGAGCGTTGCCCTGCTGGGCAATCAGGGTCAGGGTATATTAGTGCTTGCTATTAGGTCTGAGCAAGTGCTGGCCTGTAAGATGCTTTTTGAGTGCTTAGGTTGAGAGTTAGACTAGTTTCAAGGGAAAAACTGAAGAGGAAACCTAGTGGAGTCGGGAATAATTTAACCGTAGCTAACCAGGACTGCCAGGTGCACAAAACCATACAAATGCATTTTTTTTTTATAGTAGAGAAATGAAAGAGATAGAAAATAGCCCAAAATGGCCAATAAACTACTAACTTCTGGGCTGGAACCACTCCTCCAGGGACAGATAGGTTGCTCAAAGCTCCGCTCTCTCACAGGTGAACAGAGAAACTTCCTTCTGTCAAAGTAAGGTATGGGCAACTCAGAAACTAGTATCACAACCTTGAATTCAGCACTAGCTCGAAAACTGGACTATACTAGCTTTGAAAGGCGAGAAACAAGGAATTTTTTTTTTGTTTTTTTGAAAAGATAAGGCAAAAACAGTAAAAAATACACTTAAAACAGCTTTAAACGACTACAAACAATCAATAAAGGCTATCACACTTTAGTGTGTAGCCTACAACAGTTAAACAAATTATTTAAACAAAAACAACTTTTTAAAAGTGCAGGCAGTCAAATAAGTACAATATGTGAAAAAAACAAGCTTTTAAATCACAATAAATTGCTAGAAAATCTGTGTTTAGGTGGAAAACAGTTAAGTACAGCAAGAAAGTACAGAAAACTGATACTTAATCACTCCAAAGTCTCTCTCCTAAGCTAGAAGGCTTGTATCAGTTTAAGGCTTTTTAGTGCTACCCAGTAGGTTAGTTATAGGAAAGATGGGAAACAAGCACAGATGTGGTCTTTTAAACCAGAAAGTTGAAAGAGATGGGCAAACTGTCCAAATGTTCAATAAACTACAATTTCTGGGCCAAGAACCTCTCCTCTGATGGTAGACAGGCTACCTAGTGCTTACCACTTCCACTCATAAGCTAGAAGGCCTTCCTCCAACACAGAATGGCTTGCGGGGCTCAGAAGCTTACCAACAGTCCTGGATACAGCAACTATGTATCTGGACTAGGCTAGTTACAGGAAAGGTGGGAAACAAGTGCAAGTGCAGCTTTTAAACCAGAACATTGAAAGAGATTGAAAAAACTGCCCAAACGGCCAAAAGCTACAATTTCTGGGCCAGGCACCACTCCTCTTGCGGTAAATAGGCTACCTAATGCTTACCACTTCCACTGATAAGCTAGAAGGATTCCCTCCAACACAGAAAGGCTTGGGGGGCTCAGAAGCTTACAAAGAGTCCTGGAATACAGTAAATCTGTACCTGGACTAGACTAGTTACAGGAAAGGTGGGGAACAAGTACAAACATAGGCTGTTAAGCCAGCAAGTTGAAAGAGATGGAAAACTGCCCAAACGGCCAAATAAACTACAATTTCTGGGCCAAAACTCACTCTTCCCATGGAGGATAGGCTGCCTAGTGCTTACCACTCCCACTGATAAGCTAGAAGGCTTTCCTCCAACACAAAAAGGCTTGGGGGCTCAGAAGCTTACTAACAATCCTGGATACAACAACTATGTAACCGGACTAGGCTAGTTATATGAAAGGCGGAAAACAGGCACAAGTGTGGCTTTCAAACCAGAAAGTTGAAAGAGCTGGAAAGAAATTGCTCAAACAGCCAATAGTTACAATTTCTGGGCCAGGGACCACTCCTCTTGTGGTAGATAGGCTACCTGATGCTTACCACTCCCACTGATAAGCTAGAAGGCTTCCCTCCAACACGGAAAGGCTTGGGGGGGCTCAGGAGCTTACATAGAGTCCTGGATACAGCAAATCTGTACCTGGACTAGACTAGTAACAGGAAAGGCAGGAAACAAGAGCAAACACAGGCTTTTAAATCAGAAGGTTGAAAGAGATGGAAAAGCTTCCCAAACAGCCAATAAACCATAATTTCTGGGCCAGAAACCACTCCTCCTGTGGTAGATAGGTTACCTAGTGCTTACTACTCCCACTGGTAAGCTAGAAGGCTTCTCTCCAACACAGAAGGGCTTGGGGGGCTCAGAAGCTTACCAACAGTCCTGGATACAGCAAATCTGTACCTGGATTACACTAGTTATAGGAAAGGCGGGGACTAAATGCAAAACGGGCTTTTAACCAGAAAGTAGAAAGTGATGGAAAAATTGCCTAAACGGCCAATGAACTACAATTTCAGGGCCAAAACCCACTCTTCCCATGGTAGATAGGCTACCTAGTGCTTACCATTCCCACTGATAAGCTGGAAGGCTTCCCCCCAACACAGAAAGGCTTGGGGGGGGGGGTCAGAAGCTTACGAACAGTCCTTGATACAGCAAGTCTGTATCTGGACTTGACTAGTTACAGGAAAGGCAGGAAACAAGCTTAGATTTTTTTTTTGTTACAGAAAATCAGCTAAAACAGCAGTAAATACAATTCAAATTGTAGTGCAGGTCAGCACACCCGAGCGTGTAGCAACACTATGGCAAATACAATTCAAATAAATGCAGTTAAATTAACAAATGACTAAAAAACAAGTGCAGAAGGCAGTAAATTAGAAGGCTACTAACAAGCACTAATAAGTGCAGAATAAGAGCAACTGAACAGATAACAGCATGCAGAAGAGCAACTAAGACAGTTACAGTAAGAGCAGATGAATAAGATATATATATATATTTGTCATGTATCAGTGACACTTATAGCACCTAAGCAACTGATGACTATGCATTTCTTGGTTATCCATTATATTTCAAAAGTATTGCCTGCTCTAGCTGTATATATCTGAATAGTAGCTCAT
Source organism: Protopterus annectens (assembly GCF_019279795.1). Taxonomy (NCBI): domain Eukaryota; kingdom Metazoa; phylum Chordata; order Ceratodontiformes; family Protopteridae; genus Protopterus; species Protopterus annectens. The sequence continues at coordinate 1,780,895,858 of NC_056725.1, read as the reverse complement.
AATTAACTGATTTACTCCATTCCTCTTAATAAAGTAAGCATTCTTTCTACAGTCCCATTTGCTTAAACCAAAGAGGAATACCTGTCTGACTGATTGCACATATGTTTTCAGTTGTGTTTATAACTATTTCTTTTGATTATAATGGCCAATAAATGTCAGAAGTTTCTGTATTCATCCATTATCTGTGAAAATATGGATACACACATGCAGTACCTGTTAAGAAGAAATATGTGCTGCCTGTAAGCTCAGAGTGTAAGGAAACTGGACAGTATGCCTATATATTGGCATGCTGTGGGTTCAACTCCACATAAGGTAAACATATCATTATATTGTTATCTTTGTTTATTTCACACTTTGTTGGATATTCTTCTCTAAATAACTTCTTATTGATATTAATGTTTATTTTGTGCATGGTTATGAATAACTCACTTATTCATTAAATTCCTATGAATACCTTGTAATCCATAATGTTCTGTTAACAGCAGCTGTTTAAGCACAGAACTAGGTATACGGCTTAGATCAGACTGCTATAGTTCTGACAAAAAGTTTTGTGTGAATAGGATATTATTCTCAGAAGTGCTATCAAGTGTGTTTTTTTTTCATCCATTATTAAAATCACTTCAACAACCACATCATCCTAATCTTTAGAGGGAGGCAGAGATGGTCAGAGTTACATTTGAAATGCAGAACACAAAGATACAGTGATGTATACATTTGATTTGTGATGTGCACTTTGCCAAGGAATATCTTAAAATATAGTCCTCCCACATACCTTACTATGTCCCTGATGTATAGCACTTTTTATATCTGTTAACAGAAGGAATGTGATAAATGACACTGTTCCACTGTATGAGGGATGAAGGTATTCAATTGTTTTTACTAGATGTGACTGCAGTGCTGACATGAATTTATTCTTACAAATTATTTACCTACATGCCCAGCATGTGTTGCACATTCATGACTCCAAGTCTTTTCACTGCATTCACAAGATGCACTCTCAGGCAAGATGGATTAACTGGGTAGGTAGAAGTCATACCTCTCAACCTGGAAACATCAAAAATCTGGACAAAGCCCTTGAAAAATAGGTACAAATCTACTGATTTGAACACTGGTTAACATGAAATTTGCATGCATAATTATGTAACCCCACACACTGCAATGGAATTGTGGGATACCATCTTTCAAATGCAAACTGTAGAACAGACAACCAAAATATGGTCCCACAGTCCCCCTGCAGCCATTCCAATGCCCCATTACCTGGCTATTTTGCCCCATTTACTATAAACACTAATGTGCATGCTGCTTTACTTCCACAATGATTATTTGGAGTTTATTTTACATTTTATAGCACAAACACAAATAATATCTACTAAACAAAGCAATATAGTATCACAATGAAAATAGACTTAGCATTAAAACTTCTCTGCCCTTGAAAATTCACATTCATTGAAACAGCATTGAAACTCACATCCAAAGAAAAATGCATCTGGCATATTGTGGGAGGAAGCTGGAGGACTCAGAGGAAACCGACACAAACACAGGGAGGACATCATCCAGACTCTACACAGTAGGCACTTCAGCCAATAATTGAACCAGAAAACTTCTTGCTGTGAAGCAACAACACTATCACTGCACCATCCAAATTTTAAGAGGAACAGACCAAAAGTATGAGCCAAACACATTCCAGACATTATGGGAAAATTTGTACAATTGAGAGATATAACTCCTTCAACCAAAAGTGGTGGATCATGCTGCTGTTCTGGAACTCACATAAATAGAATGTTGGATGGATTCCACATGTGACATCAGACTGAGTAATAAAAAAAAATATGAAGTGATACAATGGAATAACATATATATTATACAATTCTTCCTCTAAAACGTGCACGCTGATTGCCAGCCCAACCAGCGTGCCCGTTGTAAATCCCTCAATATACTAACGGAAAAAGGTCCGGTCACCCAGACTTTTTCCGTTAGTATAAAACACTGTCTCACTATGTTAAAAGAGTTTAACATAGCGACACAGGTTTAAAAAAAGCAACGGAGATCTCCGTTGCTTATTTTAAAGCTGTCTCGCTATGTTAAACCCATTTAACATAGCGAAACAGTAAAAAGCAACAGAGATCTTGCGTTCTCCGTTGCTTTTGCCCACAGCTCTGATGTACTGCGTAGGCATGCACAGTACATCAGAACTGCCGCGGAATACCAGACAGCTGCGGAAGGGCAGCAAAGAGGCATTATACAATGCCATTATTTAAGAAAAGTAATTATTTCTTTTCTTAAATAATGTCATTGTATAATAGCAATAACCCACTTCTGGGTGTGGGTAATGCTGTATTTACCCACGGTTGGCTTTGTTTGGTCCCTCGGTCTTCGCCCTCGGGACCAAACCACGCCAACCATGGGTAAATCCAGCATTACCCACACCCAGGCGTGGGTTATTGCTATAACAAGCAAACATGCTCAAGGGAAAACAGAAGAGACAATCCCATTCCTGAGTGTATCAAGGTAAACTCTGAAAAAAGGATTGATGCTTGCATTACCAAAATAAAAAATATATACAAATACAAAGAAATACAGCTAAAGAAATTCCTCACTGGTAATTAAACATTTAGGAATTACATATACGGAATTGCAGTACTCCATAGGCAACCATGAAATAGTAATAAATAGCTATCGCCTCTCTGAAATATATTACCTAGTATGCTGTTCTTGTGATGATTGCAGGGCAATCAGATGATATAATTTAGGCTAAAAGGTAGCTGACACTTCTTCAAGATGAACTATAATTTTATTTGTATTAGTCGGACAGTGACTCATAAAGTCCATAGTGGTGGTCATGTTGAATGAAGTGACATGTTATTATGTGGGTTTCACAATAGTGATGATTTTAATTAGTGATATTTTGCATTTGCATATCAGCTGCACAGTTTACATTTACATTTGTTTCAAACAGATTTATGTAAACTTATCTTCAGGCCATATGAGTAGATGGGTAGAGAAACCAGGCTCTTGCTCCCTGTACCTAAGGTACAGGGTTTGAGCTTGAGTAACCCTAACCACCAGGCAGTTCTATCGAGGGAATTTTACGCACACACACACACACACACACACACACACACACACACACACACACACACACACACACACACACACACACCGGCAGCAGCAGCAATCAATCCATGGTAAATGCAGCAATGGACATCTAATATAAACAGCCAGAGCAACGGACATCTACACACACACACACACACACACACACACACACACACACACACACACACACACACACACACACACACATGCACCAGCAATCAATCCATGATAAATGCAGCAACAGACATCCAATATAAACAGCCAGCGGCAACGGACATCTAATAAACCACACACACATGGTAAATGCAGCAGTCGACATCTGATAATTAATAAACCACACACACGTGGTAAATGCAATGGACATCTAATATAAACAGCCAGCAGCAACGGACATCTAATAAACCACACACACACACACACACACACACACACACACACACACACACACACACACACAAACATAGTAAATGCAGCAACAGACATCTAACATATAAAGAGCCTGCAGCAATAGAGATAAACCACACACAGTAAATGCAGCAAGAAATATACAAAAATGCAAATGTATGTTTTGAACAGCAGCAAGCAGCTAAAGTGCTTTACCTGGGAAATCAGTGTTCAGGCTTTGCTTCACACACACACACACACACACACACACACACACACACACACACACACACACACACACACACACACACAAAACGGACATCTAATATAAACAGCCAGCAGAAACGGACATCTATTCAGCAAGAAATATACAACCAGCAACGGACATCTCATGGCAACAAGCAACTAAAGTGCTTTACCTGGAAATCAGTGTTCAGGCTTTGCTTCCTCAAAATAAATACAGCAACGGGCATCTGCAGCTTATAAAAGTTAAACTCACTCTGGCCCAGAGCAAGCCCTCAGCTGAATTCCGACAGGCTGCACGTGAACTGACGTCAGTGCGCACACCTCCGTGTGATGATATCACTGTAAAAAAAGCCGGAAAAAAAAACTTAAAAACAAAAAGCCGGGAAATTGGAAATTAAGGGATACCACTCAGGAATCATGGCACCCCATTACTTGAACCTCAAAAACTGGTACAAACCAAGAGATTCGGTATGGCTGAGAGGTATGGCAGGAGTCAGGGTTAGAATGTGGATGTACATAACAGTTACAGGTTTGATCCCATGTCTATGCTCAACTGTATTCAAAAATATGAAAGCTTGTGTGCAACATTGCAAAAGGTATATAGTGATCCTGTGATGCTCTTCAGAAGCAATTTTTTTAGAATCTGATCTGATACAAGCAATGTATATCCTTGTTATTTGAGGAGTACATCATTCATATCTGCTCTTTTCTTTCTAGGCGATGAGGACAGGACCCAAAATCATGCCCTGTGCATCAAGCGGATGCACAGACTTGAGGAGCATTGAGGGAAGTATGTTGCTTAATTGTTCTGTTTTATTAAATAAAATGCATCTAATCCTTGTTACAGGCCTGTATTTTTACATTACCATGTATATTGCTTAGAATGCCAAAATACAAGTAATGCATCAGTAAGTTTAATGCAATTATCACAATATACCTGCGCTTAAAAGTCTGCTTGAAATACAAATATGTTGAAATATCATTTAACATGAAGTCATATTTTCTGAAGATAGATTTTGAAATTTAGGCCACATCCTAAATGACAGTTGGGTTTGTGTATGTCACACATACAGTTTACATACACGTCTGCATTGTTTTGACTGCTGCTTATAATGTGTGTGTTTATAAATTTGTATGTGTGGATGTATTTCCCAGTGGCTGATTTGTTGTGCATAGCCTGTCTATTTACCAGCTGAGTGGGTGTCAGCTGTGTCAGTGTTCACACTGTCATTTGTAGACTGCGTGGCATGCCCTTTAGTTCAACATTGGTGTTGTAGCTGCCTACAAAACCTTGGGTGTTTTTGTTACAACATACCTGTAGTCTGTGTTTGTAGATACTTGAGTAGACAGGCATTTCTTTACACCATTTCATAATCAGCAAAAGACATGCTAATAACTGTAGGTAGGTCTTGTGCACAGTTGTCAACATATAATACAGTTTGTGCAACATATACTCATGTAGCTGTGACTATGGTTATGATTGAACATTATAACTATTTGTTACTGTTGTGTTCTATATATTGATATGGGGTCAGTCAATTACCATGTTGCCTGGCTCAAATATTTGCCATATGGCTTGCCTAATTTCCACATTACTGTCATCTCACTTTGTCTGCATTTTAACAATGTCACCTGGTGACTGCTCATATGACTCATTACATGCAGGGACAACAATTTACATTCACACACAGACATAACTGCTCAGAGAACGCATACAATGGAAAAAGAATGGAAATAACAACATGCTGTCAGACACTCAGCTAGACAGTTTACTGAGACAGACAACATTTTTAAACAATGTAGGTCTCAATAATAATGTTACCTTGATGTTTAAAAGCTTTTATTTTGTCAAATTTCAATTCTGTTAATGTGGCATGAGGCACTGTTAGGCATGATTCCACTGAAATGTCAGGATATGTTACATGTGCTTGCTCTGTGTATGCTTCCCATGCTTCATGCTGGCCAATAAGAAAATGTTCAGGTGATGTCATGATCTCCAATGGTAAGCTGTGCTATGCATGCCATTGCATGGCCTTTATTGAACTGCTTACATTGGTGATGGATACATTCTCCATGTCATGATCTGTTATTGGACATGTCCATAATTTTAGATAAAGTAACATAGGGAAAATGTGTGCATTATAAGGCATTCAGTAGCAGCAATTGTGTTGATTATAATTGTGCTACTTGCTAATGTTTGCACCATTTCAAATTGAATTGTGTTTTAAATAAGAACTTAGATGTATAGTACTACACCTTTAGTCTCATATTTGTATTTGCAGAACTCACATATGGATGGCATGTTAATTAATGTATGTTACATTTCAGATGTGCACGCCATTTTTATTTTAAGGTTAGCTATGATCTTCATGGGTATGTGAGGCATGATAGACATTTACATTTCATCATTATGATTTTGATGACTGACATACATCACATTTGGTAGGACAGTGGATTATGGTCATAATGTATTTTAACATTTCATAAGGACTGTTTTCTGCCTATTCATTGTGTCACAGTGAGTTTGTTATGCATATATGTACAATTAGATATGCATATGTAATTTTTGCCCTGTGTTGAGATTCATCTTGACAGAGCATGGGACCTGTGGACAATATCCAATCAGATGTAGATGATGAATGCATGCCAGGTCACTGCTGGAGTCCTCAGATGATGATAATGGTGATGATGATAAGGTGGAGTAAGCTGGACCTGCAGCTAAATGAATAATCATGTCTGCTACATCCCAAAGGAGATGACACCAGGAGCAAGAGAGAAACATTTATTGGGAGGAGATCCTGGAAGTTGTGACCGATGTGTTTTGAACACAGATAAGGGGCATGATGGGGAAATTTTCTAGGGCATGTTAAGGGCTATGTGTGACTCATTCATGAGGCCCCATCGGGCAAGTCCTTCATGTCTGTAAGTATTGCCTGTGTACTCCAGTTGTGTTATGCTGATTCTCATATAATTGATTGGACTATATATGCACTGTTGTGCATGCATACCATGTAGCTCCCATGCCTATGTGTTACATGTACAAACATACCATGCAGATATCATTGTGTGACATTTAATTATGTTTCAATGTGTGCAAGACATACATTGACTCATTACACTTTCCTCCCACATACAGCTGTCTATGCATTGTGGCAGTTAGCCTACAGCTACTGCTGAAATAATTACCCTGTGAACATGTGTTTTACTGAGGGAAACTTACAGACATCAGATGCTGTGCACAGTCCAGCACTACCACTGTGGTATGGTTAAGATCTGTGTATTGCCATATCATGTATATGCAACAGAAGCACATGTCATTTCACATGTTTTTCATGACAGTTGTCATGCTATGCCACTGGCATGATGTGTTGTGTGCCATGTGTTGGGAATGCTGATGCCATGTGGGGTCATATATAGGTATGTCACACCTGTGGGCAGTCCTTTTCTGACTGCATCAAATGCCAATTTAACATTGATATATACACAAGGTAAAGATGTTTTATTCAGTAACAGTACATTATGCTGTGTTTACTCTATTACATTTCCACATCCATTCCTTATTTACATAAGTTCACTTTTTGGGCAATATTTGTACACATTAAGCGATGACTGTACATGTATGTAGTCCGGGCCATACTGAAACATGATTCTACCTTTGACACGTGAGTATTCACTGACTTATGGTCAATGTGTTGTAATCATGCTTACAGGAGTGTCCTCTGTTCAGTAATGTGCACAGTGTGTGACATAAACCTGTGGCTGTTTATTCATCATTGGAATGATAGGGATATGTGTCCATGACTGAAATTCTTAGATTGCTTACCTATGCCTGTTGATGTTACATGATTACACATCCCTGTGTATGTGTGATTTATACATGCCCATTTTGGTGGACATCAGCAATGCAGTATGCCCATGTGACATCCATTTGCCATTTCGTTAAATCTATCTTGGGTTGGCTTCAACAGCACCCTGAGTGCTGTACACGTGCATTTGCAATGTGCAACCTTACCTTATTGTTCTGCTTTATCATTGTTTTCCTTGATGTGGGCCCTTGATGTCCACCTCACTTCCATCTTCATATTCATGTAATATATTTTGTAGATATCTCTTTGTTGCAATTATTGACCATTGTCATGTATTATATTTTTGACAAGGTGAACATGTGCCAAATATATGGCCATCTTACAGATGCATGTCATCTGCACACGTCACTGGCTACTACTTGCAATACATCCTTGTTCTCATTATACTAGTGTGTTAACCAGTGTAAGTCTTTGAAATGCATGTGCACAACATTATAGTTTTTAAGCTGTATTGCAGGATTTGTGCAAATATTCTTACATGTCATTGGTGTGTGTATGTCTATTGATATTGCTTTCATGTATATTCAATTTAGGCCACTGATAGTCATAAATATATGCCTACACCTGTGTGTTGCATTTGACATGGCATATGTGTTTCATATGTATGCATTCCATTACACATTTTTTGGGTTTTGCACACCTACTTGTATATGCAGCAGTTTTCTGTTTTGCTGCAGTACACTGTGCTTGGTTGTTTGTCTTTCACATGCATGATCGGAGGGTGTGTCCTGTCCTCTGCTGGAGTTACCTAGCATTTTTAGATTTGCATTTGATCATCTGTGATTTTGCTTGGTTTACACTTGTACTGCTGACAGACAGCTTGGATAGGTGTTTATTTATCTAATGTATACTGTGATCCTTATTTTTTACTCTACAACACACATCTTCCATTGTTCATAACATCCAGGTATGACTGCCACTCAGTTTGCGGCATGTAGTAATGTTATAGTACATAGTTAGATATGTTTTTCTGTATTTCAGTATGGCTGGTATGCATCCCCACCCAGTCTGACACATTTCCATTATGCATTTTGTACAGTGTGCTGTCTGTGCAGCTGAGTTGTCCTTATTGTTTTTTCCAACCTTTGTCTGTCATGTGTTGTTGTATTTGTTCTATGAGAATAACTGCTGTGATGACCTTCTCCTCCTCTTTTATCTTTACCTCTCCTTCTAGTCTTAAAAAAATAAAAAAGGCCCTATTCCCATGGAAAACAAAAATCAGACATTGCCTATGAGCCTCTGACTTTCCCTCTGATTTTCCCATTCCTGCATCCCTCTTGTGTGGCCCTCTTCTTCACCCATACCCCACATCCCTCTTGTGTGCCCCTCTTCTTCACCCATACCCCACATCCCTCTTGTGTGCCCCTCTTCTTCACCCATACCCCACATCTCCTTTTCTGTCTCCCACTTTCCATGAGTGTCTGCATTACCTGTGTTCCCCATACAAGTACAGCAGCCATTGTGAGCTAATGTTAGCTGTGGCGATGCAGCTATGATTGCTCTTTGCCTTAGTCATTTTTTTTATTTGAAAATTTATGGATTCCATTGGAATCTGTAAAGGATAGCTAGCATATTTTAATAATAACAGACTTACAGTCATATTCTGTATTTGTCCTTAAGTTTACTGGACAGATTATACTATAAATATGTTTATAAGACTGTTAGGATGCTTGAATTGTGAGATTCTTTGCGAAACTTTGATAATGTACATCACGCTTTGATAATGATTTTTTATTACTTATGGACTGCTTACAGGTAATATACAGAGCTCCATTACTACCGAGTTACTCCATTGTGTGCAGAGATATTTAAAGTTCACGGTGGCATATTTACGTATTACATTATTATCTGCAACTTTGCCACCAATAGCAGTGTAATGCACCAGATTCTGTAATCTTTACGTAATCTGGCCCATTGTTTTTTTCCCCAGTAAAAAGATTACACATTATTTACCATAAAAGGTCTAAGAGAGAGTTTGAGAATCTTTTGCAGCATCTTAGTTTGAATAGATTTGGGATTAAGTTCTAAGGTATGTTTTCTACCAATTAAATGTTCTAATGGGATGTGATAATATCTACAGAGTCTCCGGAATAACTGTATTTGACTAATATACAAGAAACTAATATACAAGACACCTTCTACTACTAATACCTTGCAATTTGCATCAAGTGACCATACCCTAAACATTTGATTTTTTTCTTCTTCTTCTTCTTTGCCTTAAGGAGAATTTGAAAGCAGTGCTACACTGAATAGTAAACAGTATGTTTTTTTTTTTTTTTTTTTTTTGGTAGCAGCTATTTTATTTGAACTCAAACATTTAGAGATAGGATATTCTAAGACAGGTATAATGAAGGCTCCACAAGAAATGGATGCTTAGCATAATAGCACCGGGATGATAAAATCACTTTCTATACATTGCAAAAACAGTAGATAGTACGACTGACAAGAAGTTGTGTTTATATATTGTGCTTTGAAACATATCCAGTTGAAGTATGAAGTAGTATGAATTATTATGCAACACTGGAAAGTACTGTTACTTGACTATGTAGTAGCTGTTGTACTTCCTACATTTTTTCCTGTGGGCGAAAGTCTGCAGAATACACTTGATACACATTATTTTTACGACAAGCCATTTTCAGTAAATTTGAATTTTAACGGAAATGCTCCATGTCATCACTACAGGCTGAGCAGGTATGTGTCAGAAACTAAAAGTTGGACAATACATGGAATTAAATTTAATATGGAATGGTACTATAATTATACTTCCTTTCATGTTGCCTATGCTGACCTTGCAAACTATAGTACATAGGAAAAAGAGTAATACTGCATTTAGCCAGCATCTTTTCCACAGAGGACTAAAGCTCAAACTGTAATCTAGAAGACCTGGGGTTTAATTAGTTACCTGTGCACCTGCTGGAGCTGGCACATACAATATGGTGGCACACTTCACAGGTGATGAATGTGCATGCTTCAAGTAGGTAGGACAACATTGTGTTCAAACTGGTTAACATAAACCTATGAATTAAGCATCCTGTCTATGGCTTAACAAGTAATACACTCACCTTTGATACTGGAAAGTCTGAAGGTTGTGGGCTCTGCACCCATCATATGTACTTGTTTGATTTTCCTTTTACTGACACAACAATATAACATAATAGGGTACCACAACCACGAGTGTACAGTCCTTTGGATGAAATTTTAAAACTAAAGCCCCATCTGCTTGAGTTGGTATTATCTCAGTTTGATGTAAAAAATATCATGGTAGTTATCAGAATGAGTAGGGGGTATTTATTAACAAAATGTATTACACAACAAAAAGGTATGTCAAAGTATTTTTGCATACTGCATACAAAAAAGGAAACATTTCAAAAAAGCATATTGTTAGATACATAGGATAAAATCAGCGTAGTTAGACAAATTAATTTCTTCAACTCCCAGCTCTTTCCCACAACTAAAATCCCATTTTTATGGGCATCCAATAAGCTCCATTCTTTATTTTAATTTCCTTATATCTGCCTAACCATAAGAACCATGCTGCAAAAAAGATCAGCTTATACAGTTTAGTTATAGCATAGTATTCCATTTCCCCCATAATTATCTTAGAGAATCACCTGAATGGACACCAGCTTCAGAATGTCATGGCCATTCTTTGTATAACCTTTCACAAAAATTGCATAACCTACTACATTTTATAAAACATGTTCCATATCCTTCTTCACCACCCTTCCCTGTCTAGTGCATATCCCTTCACTAGTTTGTTTGTACGTCATGCTTCCTTTGATCAGAATTTTCCCAGAGAAACACCAACAAAGGAAATCACACTCCATGAGAGAAAATATACAATACAAATATAAATATTCCCGGGTGTTTTAAAGCTATACCTCCATGTACAGTGTTATTTGTTATCTGCTAAGGGTGAAAGTGCTCATCTAGTTAACAATTTTTATTTTTCAATAAATATCAATTTCAAAACAAATTTTAAATTCTTGATTTCTTTGAAGTTCATCTAAGACTGGCTATAGTTCATGGTTATTTTTTTCTAGTTTTAAGGATGCTGAGACAACAGCTTTGATAGTGAAGAAGCACCGATTTTCTCTATGGTTTATTGATTGGTGTGTGTGTGTGTGTGTGCATGTGTGTGTGTAGATATATAGATATAAAATCTAACTGAGATCATACGATACTGAGGAAAACAGGAGACTCCTTTAACCCCAGTGTTTCACAATCACAGTTGGTTCAGTGCATTTCAGTCAATTAAAATGTTATTCAATGAAAATGCATGTTACATTTCCAATTTGACAAACATGCACTTCGACCAATGAAAACATACCCATATGACTGCAATATACTGTGTTGAATGCACTTGTTATCAACAGAGTTTATTGCCTTCCATTGACAGATTAAATGCACCTTGGGACACAGGCAGTATTCAAACCAAGGGTACCAGCCACAATAATGTACTTTAAGTTTCATATAAACATATAGTAACCACAATAAAGTATACTAATTTATCTCACATAAATGCACACTAGTTTTACAATTCCAGATTAATGACTGTTTAAAATGAGTATATGACCAGAAAGAGCAGTTACTTCCATCCACAGATGACTCCCCACGCCTATTCAGAAATTATAGCCACTTTGTTAACTAATTATACATCAGACATCTAATTCTGATAAAAATAATGGTCCACTGTCATGCATTTTAGGTTTCTTTCATATAATCATATAGTTTACTTTCCACAAATGTACCACTGCTCTGTAACGTTACACTAAATATTGTTGGCAATGAGAAGGTGACTACAGTGGGCTTTCATCCACAATAGGTCAGCCTTCTCAAACCCACCCAACAGTTATAGTCTCATTGCTAACAGGCAGACCTCAGAGATTTGACTGTGATAAAATATTAGCCACTGTAATAATTTAATTTTTTACAGAAACACACAGTAGTCAGTGTACCTGCAATAAAGTATTAGAACATATCTTCACACAAGTGCACAGTAGGCCTGACAATCCATATTAGTAATTGTTTAAAATGAAGTCATGACAAGAGGGTAAAACACCTTAATTCACAGATAGCCTCCCACCCAGCAGTTGTAACCATTGTGTTGATTGTGTATGCCTTAGATGCATGACTGTGATAAAAACTATTATGCACATAATAACTGAATTTCAACTTCATTTCACATCAACAGTAGTCACTAAAATATTCTAACAAGCTTCACAAAATCTGCATTTGTCTTGCAAAGCCAGAATTATGGTCAAACAACAGCAGTCAGCTATTTTCATGTACAGACAGTCTGGACCCAGCTATTATGTTGAATGTGCACATCTCAGATATCTAACTGCAATAAAATAGAACAAAATAACATACTGCTTGCATAATGTATTTCATATGGCTTTATAAAAGAATAAAAGTAAAATATGTTGGAAATCACAGATAACACTGATAATAGCATTAATAGAATAATTGTTTAGTGCACAATGCTTTTGTGTACGTTGAATTTTATTAAAGCCGCTGTCAGTGTCAACTGTGATTTCCAACATAAATTTCTTTCATTAATGGTTTGGTGTCTTATTGGACCTTCTTTAGCTGGCTTTATAAAACACATAGCCAACACTCTCAACTTCAAGAGCACAAGAATCAAAACAAAAGCCGAAAAGTCCTGAGGTTGAGAAAACCAACATAAAAAATTCAACAAAACCCAAGTTAAAGGTTGTGTTCCTAAATGATAGGAGTCTAAACATGAAACTGCACTCATTGCAAGCATTCTTAACCCTGGAAGATGCTGACATTTGTGCAATCACAGAAACCCGGTTCAAAGCTGCGAAGAACACCCCAGCCTTACCTGGCTACTTATCCTATTATACATTCAGACCCCAAACTGTGAGCAACAAAGCCAAAGGAGGTGGAATTTCAATGTATATTAAAGACACACACACCTCTAGGCTGGTCAAACAGTATGATGCACAGGAGACACTTCAGGTGGAGTTAACCATTGACAAGACCCCTATTCAAATTATAGCTACCTACAGGCCCCCAAATTTGAATCAGGATGCCCACTCCACCTATCTGGACCTCTTCAAATCTATCAAGATTCATCCCTTTAACTTGATCCTGGGTGACTTTAACTACCAATGCCCAGAGATTCCTTGATTTTTATTTATGAAAATGTCTTGGAATAGCTAGTTGATACCCCCACATGAGGTGATAATATCTTGGACGTGGTATTATCCATCAAGAGTAACCACTGCAGAACCCCTACAGTAACATCCTCTCTGGTAAGATCTAACTATAAATTGGTCACTTTTGAAGTCAGCATCTCCACTGACCCCCTCTAACTAGGGTCAAACAAAAAAAAAACTTCTCCAAAGGAGCTGATTACAACCTCCTGAGGGATGGTATATACAGCTTCACAGCCCCCTCTCCCTCTGTTGGAACTGGCACCAATGTCCAAATCTCCACCAAAGTACTATATGAGCACTTATATAGATGCATGGAATCATGAATACCTGACTGGACAAAATCTTCCTCTTCAAGGAAGAGTAAACCTGTCTGGTGGACATCTGCAATAAATAAACTATATAACAAAAGGAAAAAATTGCTGTCCAGGACCAAGAAGGAGCCAGGTGCCCAATTGGAAGCAAACTCTCCTTAGCCTGAGCAAGCAAATGAGAGCACTAATGACATCCTCTAAAGCCATCTTCTAGTCCAAATTGATCACATCTACTAGAGTCTTCTTCACATGTGTCTGCAATCTCAAAGGAAGCACCCAGATCTGTTCAGAACTGGTGGTCAAGGACACTACATACACAAATGCTGTAGATATAGCCAACCTACTGTCTGACAGATTCAGTGAAAACTTCACCCCTCTGTCCCCCCCCCCCCCATCAGTAAATCAGGACATCCCCAGTACCTGCCCCCTTCCCCATATCTTTAGGGAACCGGTCATAACTGCCCTCTCAAAGGCAAAAAATACAGCCTTCATGGGACCTGATAACACCCCAGGCTGCATCTTACATGAACTCAGGCATGAACTTGCAGCATCATTAGGCACCCTATTCAACCAAAGCCTGTGTTTTGTCCCAGCTGAGTGGAGGACAGCAACTGTCATCCCTTTATACAAAGATGGAGCATCTACCGATCTGGGAAATTATAGACCCATCAGCCTGATCTGCAAGGCCATGGATATGGATTATCATGGACCTCATTAACAGGGACATTGGCAACCTCCAAACACTGGACCTCACACAGTTTGGCTTTGTCATTTGGAGGTCATGTCTGTTAAATATGGTCAAGCTTGAGACAGTCACCAAAGCCATGGATGAGGGGAAGATGGTGCACAATGCCTACCTTGACTTGGCCAAAGCCTTCAACACTATTCCCCACTCTGGCATAATAGACAAACTCGCTCAACTAGGCATCAATCCATATGCTATCAGATGGGTAGCAAACTGGCTTACTGATAGAACCCAGCTAATCAAAATAGGGGAAGTCACCTCAAGCAGTAGACCCGTAACAAGCAACGTACCTCTGGGACTGGTGTTGAGGCCTCTATTATTCGGGATATGCTTCTCTGAGATGTAGCCCAAAACCAGTCGGCTATGGCTGGCCAAGTTTGCAGAAGACTGCAAGATGGGCATGGTCATCAATTCCACAACTGATGTGGACGTTCTCCAAGAGTGTCTCACCCAAACAAATGACTGGTGCCAGAAACATGGCCTCAACCTGAATGCCAAAAAATGCATCATCATCCCCTTTGGGGAGAGTGATGTCCCCAGATATTATCACATTAATAACAATGTCCTAAGCACACAATCAGTCCTGAGGGATTTGGGCACCCAGGTTGATAGCAACCTGACGTTTGACCACCATATTGCTTCTGTTGTCCGGAAAGCTTTCTACATGGCCCACCTCATAAGTAAGGGTATCTCATTCAGGGACAAAAAGGTCATAACATCCCTGTATTCTTCCCTTGTAAGGCCAGTTATTGAGTACAATGCCCCCTTCTGCATGTACCTCACAAAACACATGCAACAGCTGGAGAGACCACAGAGGTTCCTCACCAGAAGAATCCAGGGCCTCAAACATCTACCCTACACAGGCTAAAAGCCCTGTCCCTCTACTCGGTTTCATACAGACTCCTCAGAGGTGACCTCTGTCTGGCATACAAAGCAATCTCAGACCCCGTGTTGATGGTACTGCTGCATATCCGCAAGTCAAGGTCCACTCGAGTAACCTGCACGCGTGACCTCAACCTGGTCTGTGACATCAATAGAACTTGCTGATGGGACAGATTTGTGGCCCAGAGATTCCCCCATCTGTGGAATAGTCTCTATCTCCATGTCAAGCAGAGTACGTCATTATCCCTTTTCAAGCGCAACAAGGATAACTGGATGGGAAACAGAAAATACACCCCTGGGATTCCACCTGTGTCCCTGCTGGACACAGACTTTGGGTGATGGCTTTTCTAAACATGGGCTAATCTCTTGGCTAGGCTTATAAGGGCCTCAGGGCCAATAGCCTAGTAAGTTACATGATCCTATAATGAGAGGACAACTACCTAAAATCAGGGACAAATAACGGGGAGACAAAGGCCCAAAAGCAGGTGCAGATTTTAAATATTGCTCTTGCATACATTTAAAGCTGCTAGAACAAGAGGTTTGGCAATGGCATGCACTTTCTAAAGTATGTGAACTCTGGAACTCAAATGTCTG
Organism: Protopterus annectens; assembly: GCF_019279795.1. NCBI lineage: Eukaryota > Metazoa > Chordata > Ceratodontiformes > Protopteridae > Protopterus > Protopterus annectens. The sequence continues at coordinate 1,780,879,549 of NC_056725.1, read as the reverse complement.
TCATTATTTATTGACTGTAATCTTCCACTCTTCGCCTGAAAACCACAAATTTTACAAGGAACAGACTTGAAATAGAAGCCAAAATCAGGGACATTCTGCCCATAGCTGCTTGCCAGCAGAGTCAGTCCTAAATGATTTGTGAGCAAACCACAAATTTTATAAGGAGCACTTAAAAAACAGGAGGGAAAATCATGGATGCACATTTGAGAGGGCTACTGCAGTCATGTCCAACCTTAGAAACTTTATGAGGAAAAGTCTAAAAATATAAGGTAAAATCAAGGACAAGTGCAGAGCTCTCCAATGACAGTCTTTCATAATGCGCATGGAGTTTGCAGCATATGCATGATGAATGTCTCAGCTCTAGTTTTATTTACTAACAGTGAATTACTCCAATATACCAGAAAGTATACAGCTGTGTACTAGCTCAAAAGTCACTAAGGCCCACCACAAACTATATTACTTCATTCAGTTTTTCTTTGTTTCCCCTTAATGTTTTATCCTGTTGCACATGCATGCAGTCTGCAGGAAAAAAGTATGCTGTTCTGAAGAAATCTAATGCCACACATTTCTTGTGTTTGGGATGCCTTACACACCTCCTCTTTGGATCTGGTTTGTCTGCTTCCTGAAAAGCCCCAAGCAATAACTGTTGCAGTTTCCCATTTCATGCAGCTACTGTCATCACTACACTTTAAAGTCCCACTCACATTTCCAAAAGCAAGAAGCAGCCAGACAGACCCCTCTTCAATATAACATTTGCATTCCAGGTGGTTAGACAATAGGCAGCCAAGACCCATCCTTCTGTCGGGATTCTGTAGTGCACACATGAGCACACGTGCACACACACACACACACACACACACACACACACACACACACACACACACACACACACACACACACACACACAAACATGCAAACACATGCAGGCTATTTCCTTGAATCTAACACTAAAAGGAAAAAGGAAGGATGAGTGCACTTAATTTACAGCACAACAAAACTCATTCCATGTTGCTTTTCCATAAAATGACACATGTGCACTATCAATATATTATCTGGTTTCTGTCAGCTTGAAGGAGAAAAATACAAAACACAACAACAAAAAATGCACTTTAATTTGCAACTGCATCCCCAGTCAATGATTATCTCTTTGCTGTACTATTTGGGTGTCTTTCTATTCCTGCAAAATACTGAGAGTTCATGGGCTCAATTCAGTTAACCATTCACCACCTCCCTGCAACATCAGAACTGCAGCTGTGTAGTGAAGGAGTTGTGCGGACTGTTTTTTACCCTAATTTATGCTGTTTTTAAGTAAATAAACACAGCATTTTTTACTTAAAAATAAAATAGTTAACACAGTCTGTGTCAAGCTGACACCCCTGTCCTTCTTTTCCTACAGGCCTCCCTAGAGCTGTGGAGCCCTGTCAGCTGCCCAGATTGTTTTATTATAATCTGCCTTTGTTCCATCAATTGTTATAGAAATTCCTGCCTGTGATTACAAGATATTTCAAACTGAGGATCATTGACTGTTTATGTGGTACCTTATTTTTATTTTACATTTGATTACTGGGAAAGTCCGAAGGGACAAAAATCCTTTTTCAGTGGAGGCCCAGGGATAAAAGTTCCACATTTAACATGTAACAATGATTTACAAATACAAGGTTTACATATCCATGACTTGATATTTGCCACACAGAAATACAGATATTAAACATATAACACTGGATACAAATACATGCATGTAAATAAATGTATTAATAACATTATTGTATAGTCTAGCACAAGCACTGAGATAATTAACCATAAATCAACAAAGTGAGGAAGTCTACCAGGAAATGAGTGACTTATAGAATGTAGACCAGGTATTGTTAATAGCAATCGGCGGCTGAGCAGTTTCTATAGCTATACTACACTGACTGTTAGTGTGTAGTAGGAAGTGATTCGGTAGAGGATAGATATTGTAACATGACTGCAACTTAAGGATAATACTTTTACTATAGTCCTTCTATACAGGGTTTTGAATGTAATAGGAAATGAGTAGACGTATGCTGAATGTTTAGACGTGATCGGATTTATGTGAAGAACTAGTATTACCTAGAGAGAGTATTTAGAGTAAATAGGACATTGCACTGGAATACTTTTCCCATCAAGGACTGGTGCAGGAGCATAGCCATGTACTGGTTAAGTGAGATTTAAGACTTAATTTAAAATGAGATAAGATGGAAGTAGATGTTATTTCTGATGGTAAGCTATTCCAGATTTCAGCTTGAGAAAAAGGAGTTGCCTAATTGATTGTTTGCTTGGATAACATTTAACAGGGATTTGCTACTTGATGGGAGTACAAGTTTGTTAGAGTAAGGATTTAATAACTTTTGAAGTGAAAGTATTTTTTCAGGTTGGTGCAGGATCTTATGTGCCAAGCACGACTGGTGATAAGTTACTAGTTTAGGGCCAATTCAATTGTTTGAGGGTAGTGCAATGATGTGTCCTAGAGCTGGCGTCAGTTGAAAATTTTACAGTTTTGTTATAGCAGGATTCTAATTTGTCTAAATCTGATTGCCTAAGGTTTGTGAGAACTGGCATTGTATAGAGAAGAGTTTTGATAAGATATGCTCTAGCTATAGAGGCTTTTGAGTTATTAGTGAAATATTTTTTATTTCCATAAAGTGTACCATCAAATTTCAAACTGCTATTAATTTATATGCCTAAAAGTTTTGTATGTTGTACAAATGAGATGGTGTTATTTAGTGATGAAATATTGAAGGGGGGGGGGGTAATGTTTCTAGTGGGGTAGAAAATTATAAGCTTGGTTTTGTTGGGGTTCAAAATAAGTTGAGAATTAATTAGCCAACTTGTACTGCAGTGAAAGATTTTTGAGCCATTGATTGTAGATGGTGTAGAGAAGAAGCAGGGCATATGAGTGTAGAAACATCAGCGTACTATACAAGAGAACCATGAAGGGTTGACATATGAGTGTAGAAACATCAGCGTACTATACAAGAGAACCATGAAGGGTTGACATATGAGTGTAGAAACATCAGCGTACTGTACAAGAGAACCATGAAGGGTTGACATATGAGTGTAGAAACATCAGCGTACTGTACAAGAGAACCATGAAGGGTTGACATATGAGTGTAGAGACATCAGCGTACTGTACAAGAGAACCATGAAGGGTTGACATATGAGTGTAGAAACATCAGCGTACTATACAAGAGAACCATGAAGGGTTGACATATGAGTGTAGAAACATCAGCGTACTATACAAGAGAACCATGAAGGGTTGACATATGAGTGTAGAGACATCAGCGTACTGTACAAGAGAACCATGAAGGGTTGACATATGAGTGTAGAAACATCAGCGTACTGTACAAGAGAACCATGAAGGGTTGACATATGAGTGTAGAGACATCAGCGTACTGTACAAGAGAACCATGAAGGGTTGACATATGAGTGTAGAAACATCAGCGTACTGTACAAGAGAACCATGAAGGGTTGACATATGAGTGTAGAAACATCAGCGTACTGTACAAGAGAACCATGAAGGGTTGACATATGAGTGTAGAAACATCAGCGCACTGTACAAGAGAACCATGAAGGGTTGACATATGAGTGTAGAGACATCAGCGTACTGTACAAGAGAACCATGAAGGGTTGACATATGAGTGTAGAAACATCAGCGTACTGTACAAGAGAACCATGAAGGGTTGACATATGAGTGTAGAAACATCAGCGTACTGTACAAGAGAACCATGAAGGGTTGACATATGAGTGTAGAAACATCAGCGTACTGTACAAGAGAACCATGAAGGGTTGACATATGAGCATAGAAACATCAGTGTACTGTGCAAGAGAACCATGAAGGGTTGACATATGAGTGTAGAAACATCAGCGTACTGTACAAGAGAACCATGAAGGGTTGACATGAGTGTAGAAACATCAGCGTACTGTACAAGAGAATCATGAAGGGTTGACATATGAGTGTAGAAACATCAGCGTACTGTACAAGAGAACCATGAAGGGTTGACATATGAGTGTAGAAACATCAGTGTACTGTACAAAAGAACCATGAAGGGTTGACATATGAGTGTAGAAACATCAGCGTACTATACAAGAGAACCATGAAGGGTTGACATATGAGTGTAGAAACATCAGCGTACTGTACAAGAGAACCATGAAGGGTTGACATATGAGTGTAGAAACATCAGCGCACTGTACAAGAGAACCATGAAGGGTTCAGGTATGGAGATTGCTAGTAAAGAGAATAAATCTTAGGGGGCAAGGGTAAAACCTTAGGGAACTCCTGAGGTGAAGGGCTGTAGAGAAGAAAGAGTTTGTTGCATTGAACTGCTTGCTGATGCTCTGTTAGATAGTTTTTGAACCAGGATAGAGTAGACTGACTTATGCTGCGTTCAGTAAGAACATTTAAGGGCTTGCTATGAGAAACCATATCAAAAGCATTAGAAAAGGTCAAGAAAAGCAGCAGAGAAAAATTTGCCATTGTTTCCGTAGTGGTTGACTGTATCAGTGAAGGTCATAAGGGCAGAGGTGGTGTTGTGGAAGTATCGGGATCCATGCTGGGTATTGGATAGTAATTTGGTAATAATTAGGAAGTCCATAATTTGTGTCTGCAATGCATCTTTCTATTATCTTTGATATGGGTGATAGTATAGCAGTTGGCTGATAACTGGATAGTTCTGCTGACTTGCTGCCTTTCTGTAAAGGAATAACATATAACATTTTCCCATTTGATGGAACTAGTTGTTCAGTGACGGAATGGTTAATGAGGATGGCTATAGGGATGGAGATGGCATCAGCTGCAATTCTAAGATGTCCTTCAGGAAATTTATCTGTAGCTAGGGTAGTGGGCTTAATTTTTTTAGTAGTTTTTTATTGTGTTGGTAGATACTGGTTCTAAGAAGGAGTTCCTATTTTGTCAGAAGTAGTAGAGGTGTACTTGTTGGAAAGAGCTTGAATTGTTTCAGTAAAGTATTTGTTAAACTGAGTGACTATACTCTCTAAGTTGTTAGTGGAAGATTGAGTGGGTGTACTAGCATTGACTGGTAGGAGCATGTTATTAACTGCTCTCCCTAATTTTTGTGGGTTGTTATGGTGTTTGTTTTGGATAGTAAAGTAATAATTTGTTTTGTCCTGCTTGATTAGACTTTTTGCCTTGTTTTTGAGCTCATGATATGCCTGTTTGTCAGGTTGAGATTTACTGATGTACGTTTACTCCAAGCTTTATTTCTGTTTTTTAGGAGTACTCTAGTTTCCTTTGTTAGCCATGGAGCATATTTGGATTTTATTTTAATAGTCCTGGGGTTGGGGTGATAATTTATTTAGTATATTCAGGAAGGTGTTATTAAAGTATTTCACAACATCTTCTAGGGGGAGATGTTTAAGTGGAACCTCATTGCAATGTTTTAGAGTGGCTGAGAATTCTTGGCGATTAAAGTTAGTTTTGTTTCAGATAGGATGGTAAGTGATAAGCTTAGAAGGGTTTATTCTGTGTCTAATTAAATAGGTGGAAAGGTGATCACTAAGGGAATCTGGGAGAGAGTCAGAATAATAAGAGACATCGGGTCCATTTGTTAATATCCAATTTAAGGTGGACTGTCTATTAGATGATTTATCTATCCTGGTAGGGACTTGAATAGTTTGGGTGAAGCCATGGTGGTTGGTGGTATTATCAGAACTACAGCTGATCCAATCAGTGTTGAAGTCACCCAGGATTATTGTCTCTTGGGGCAGTGCTTTGCAGGACCGATCCAAAATATTTTCTAGTGTGGAGCTGTTCTGACCTGGAGGACTATAAGATCCTAAAATATTTATAAGCTTTTTAGCACTACATTTTAGTTTTGCAAAAATGATTTCTGCGTTATCAAAATTTGGAACACTAAGCTCTATGTCTTCAATGATGAGATTATTTTTAAATAGAATAGCTATTCCTCCACCCCTTTTGACCATTCGGTCTTGTCTTAGTATATAATAACCTGTGGTAGAATTTTATTAGATATATTAAGTTTTTGCATTTTTGTTTCCCTTGGTGTGTTATTATATTAAACTTTAGCCAAGTTTCTGTGATTAAAGCAATATCTGGGGACTATAATGAAAGAGCTGCATGTAGGTCATGGATTTTGTTTGTAATACTTCTGATGTTGATATTTAATATTAAGAGGTCACCTGATTTCCTTGGGATATTTAGTAGGTGGTAGGTTTGGTTACAGGGTTGGAAGGGTATTCTGTGTAGACTACTGTTGGGACCTGGGTTAGGGTGAATATCATCACTGAGAATAAGTTTAGATACTACATCTAATATGGTTCTAATCACTTTGACTGTATATCTGTCATATTTTAGGGAGATGTGGGAAGTGTTTTGGTATGGGATTATAGTGTTATTCAGTTGTTGGGCTGGTGAAACATTACAAATATGGGGGGATATAATAATTTTTTATGCCAAACTTTATGTGGGTAGTCACATAAAGTGGGATGGGAGTTGTTTGAATTATTTAGAAGGGCTTGGTAAGAAGGTAATATGTGGTTAGTAATAACACCAATAAGGCAAAGCTATATAATGCTATCATCTGTAGATAGTGATTCATTACTAGGGAAGTTGGTGAAGCAGTAAAAAATAATATTAAAATTAGTATCTAGTAAACTATACTTAGACTAGTGAATTAGCACTTAAATATGATTGATTTGCTAACCTACTTTACCATAGGTGGGGTATGATTATTAAATCGAGTAGGGAATAATTTGGTCATGTAGAACTTATTTGATTGCATAATGATAGTTTGTGGGTGTGGCAAGTTTCAATAAATGTAGGCATAGCATGGGTGGGTTAGAAATGGGGTAGGGTAGGGTAGCGGAGTAGCGGAGTGAGAACGAGTATACCGAGGGTGAATGGAGTGGGATGACCCCTAATGTAGTGTGGGAATATTTTAAAAACAAGCAATAACTTTAGTAAAGGTAGGTTTGTTTTTCAAAATTTTAAGTCTATAATAATTTCTTTATGTAGCACTATAGACCAATCTCTTTTAAGCCTAGATGCAAGTCAGGCAAATTAATCAGAAAGCTGTTATTATTATTGTTTTTCAGTCTTAATTCGCTCTTTTTCTGAACTATGGGACAGAATCACACCCTGGATATATCTGGTTAAGGTTTGGATACCTGAATTGAAATATAGCTAAGAAGCATTAATTTTATGATATTTAGTATCTTTTTAAAAGTCTTTTCCCTTTGACAACTGAGAGAAAGGGGGAGGAGGCTGACAGCTGCCATCTGTGGTAATATGCACCCTACAATTAAGTATAAAGGAACATTTTTTCAATTAGAGCACCTATATCATTTTAAGCAAACTTTTCCTTGATTTTCTGTTCACATGCACCCTTGTTTCAGGTATGGCTTATAGTTAGAAGGGATAGTGTCCGTGCTCGCAGAGGTGGGAGAGAACCCAGTAAGACCAGATACTCTGCAACTAGAAAAAAATAAAGGATATAAATAACACTGTGAAATTCCAAACTGGAAATGTTGATAAAGTTCTTGCTAGTAAGCTGATTAACAGTGAAGATAATGACAAAAAAGAATACACTGCATGTTCAGCCATTTAAAACATAAAGTCTACATGACTAAATACTTAGTAACATTTGATCTTTTCATCCACAAACACAGATATCACTGAGAAAATGTATTTATGATAATGCAACAAGCCCTGTGTGCTTATATTATCAAAATCACAAATGCAAATATCACTGGGAAAAACGGATGTATAACCATGCAATAAATCTTAAGCACTTAAATCTTTCGAAGGAACAGTGAATTTCCATTCAGTAGAAAAAAGTTTTATAAGCAGGCAAAAACAATGCAGTTTAGTTATAAGAATTTAAATGCTAACATTAACAAGTAAAACTAAATACAATTTCACTGTTTATGAATCTCAGTACTTTAACACTCCATTGCACGCTGAAATAAAGATAAATATCTAAATAATAGTCAAAATAAACACATAGAGACAAGAGACAATAAACATGTAAGCTTAGGTTTACAGGAACATACTCCAGTGAGATGAACAGCAGCAGCTGGTATCAAATATTGCACCCAGGACTTTTAAAAGCTTGGATACACTAATTTCCTGGGGGGGGGGGGTGACCAATACAGATTACTCTTGAGTCCCCTGATGTAGTGTGGGGAATATTTAAAGACAATCAGCAACCTTAGTAAAGGTATGTTTGTTTTTCAAATTTCTATGTCTGTAATAATTTCTTCATACACTATAGACTGATCTCTTTTAAGCCAAGATGCAAGTCAGCCAAATTAATCAGAGAGCTCCTATTATTGTTGTTTTTTACCCTTAAGTAGCCCTTTTTGAACTAGTGGGACAGAATCACACCCTGGATAAATCACGTTAAGATTTAGATGTCTGAACTGAAATATAGCTAGGAAGCATTCATTTTCTAATATTTAGTGTCTTTTTAAAAGAATTTTCCCTTTTAGAACTGAGAGAAGGGGGAAGGCTAGCAGCTAGTACTTAGTATCTTTTTTATTAAAGTCTTTTCCCTTTTAGAACTGAGATAAAGGGGAGCGGAGGCTAGCAGCTGGTATTTAGTGTCTATTTAAAGTCTTTTCCCTTTTAGAACTGGGGGGACTAACAGCTTTCGTCCCTGGTAATATGCACTCTTACAATTAAGTATAGAGATGCAATTTTTCAATTAGAGAACCTACATTAGTTTTAAGAAAAACTTTTCCCTCATTTTCTGTTCATGTGCACCCTTGTTTCAGGTATGACATAGTTAGACGGGATAGTGTCCATGTTCACAGAGGTGGGGGGGGGGGGTCACAGTAAAACCAGATACTTTTCAAAATTTTCAGGAACATACTCCAGGGAGATGAACAGCTGCAGATGTTCCAAAAGTTTCAACATTGGATGCAGGAATGAGTATGTGAGTGTTTATAGGATGAGGTTATAATAAGGGCTAGAAATAGGGATAGGTTTAACGGTGTGTGTCTGTGTGTGTGTGTGTATATGCGAGTATTTACAGGACAGTGTTAGAATAAGGGTAGGAATAGAGATATGTTTAATGGTGTGTGTGTCTCTGTGTTTGTGTCTGTGTGTGTGTGTGTGTGTGTGTGTGTGTGTGTGTGTGTGTGTGTGTGTCTCTGTGTGTGTATGTGAGTGTTTGTAGGTTAGGACAGGAGTAAAAGCTAGGCAAAGTGATAGTTTTATCATTTTTGTGTGAGTGTGTGTGTGTGTGTGTGTGTGTGTGTGTGTATGTGTGTTTGAGTGTGTAATTTTTGGCATGACACTTTGTAGGATTAGGCTTTGTGCAGTTGCAGGGTTAGGTTTAGTATTAACGAATGAGATGGTATTGTAGTAAAGCTCCCCTATACCACAGAATCACCTTATTTGTGTGCTAATCCTAACCCCAGTCCTGACTCTGCCCATAACCCCAATCCTATATATTACCTTACTAAAAACCCTTTCACTAACAGTATTAGTATTCAGACAAATTATGTTTATAGGCTTTATTTTTTTTCAGCAATCACACAAAGAGTGCATTCTTATTTTACCAATTGTATTTTAAAAAGACACTTGGCATTTTCTTGCTTTGTTAAATGTTTTAGTATTTTCCTCAGATGATGTATTACACAGTGGAGTTTACTGATTTGTTTACATGCATTCAACATTAGACTAGACGAAATTGGTTTGAATTCATACTAGGGATGGATAAAAGTTTGTCCATTATAGATATTAGACTTATTTTGGACTTCATGGATATGGTGTTAACTCAAAAGTTTATATATTTTGAGGCACAATATTTTCAGCAATGTTCTGGAGTGGCAATGTGTGCTTCAGCAGTACCTATGTATGTTAATGCAGCACTCAACTTTTGGGAGAAAAATGTAATGCCATCTATTTATTGTAAACAAATGACATTGTACACATATTTTCTGATGGCAGGTTTGTTATCTGGTCAGATACAGGCAATGAAGTAAAGAGATTTATTCACTAGTTAGAAACTACTACAGACTTTTTGAAGTTCACTTTTAATGTTGATTCAAAGATGATAAGCTTCCTGAATGTTGAGACTTATGGAAAAGATGAAAATAATTGCTACAGTTGCACAGTATACTGTAAATCTACTTACCTCAACACTTACCTGTATTTTGACAGCTGGCACCCTTATAGACAAAATTTTGTCATGTGAAGGGTTGGTTTGTAAGGCTATTTTGCTGAAAATCTAACAATGCAGTATTTTGGAAGACAGTGGTAAACTTAAGGATACAAGGACTGAGGATATCCAGTGGATATGGTCACCTCTATATTTCGAGGATGTCCAGGCCACTAGTAAAAATGTGGAAACTTTATATGATGAAGTATTGCAGGAGACAAAAGCGCTCATCTGTATATTTCATTATTGGAATCATATAAAGTTTCTACGTTTTTACTAGTGGCCTGGACTGATTTTTCATATTTTTGAGTGAGTTACATTGTTTCAGTGTATATTTCGAGGATGTTTTGACTACAGGGTTTGCTAGAAAAAAATGCACCAACACTGGGAACTGTGAGAATGTCCAAGCTTTGAGAGGCTGGAATTCCCTCTGAAAAGATTACATCCTTTATCATACCATATTTACCTGATAGCAAGTGTATTATATCTATAATTAATAAGAACTGGCAGGCAGCATTCAATAGTGAATATAAAAAACTGTTGGGAGAAGAGCAAACTGTAGTTTACAGTTGAAATGGTAACATTAAAAATAAATTAGAAAGTGTTAACACTGAAGGAGTGAATAGTTGCAATGGGCACATGTTAAAATGTTTTAGTTGTAGGTGGTGCTCCTTTAGTTATGATGGCCCACACATAGTACTGAGTACTTTTGAAAAAAGTATTCCATGCCAGAGCAGATGTGATTATAAAACATAAGATACAATATATCTATCAGCTTGCCTCTCATGTGAAGTATTCTATTAGGAAAAACTGAGAGGCAGTTTACCAAGTGTATCTAGGTATATAGTTCTGACATTAAAAGACACTATTCAAAAAGGGCGTTGTTTAGATGTGAGAGTATGTCACAATTTCAAAAATATTCTTATGCTGTGTATTGGAAAAGGCACAACCTAAAGTTAGAGGATAGTGGGAAGCAACTTTTGTGTATTAGGAATTGTTGTGGCAGCTAAATTTAATCACCGCTCATTTTCCCGGTTTAAATTTATCTGTGTATTTATTTATTATTTTATTGGATTTGTTTACTGGGAAAGTCCACTAGGCCTAAAAGAGCCCATTTTCAATGGAGGCCCAGGGAGAAAATCTCTGAGAAGAACATAGATACAGAAAAAATTAAACATTAATCTGTACAGAAGTAGAAACAGTGTTACACATAGTGATTACAGTAATATATAGAGAATATATACATAAAAGCAGGAATTTAGTTGGTTTGATTACAGTAATATATAGAGAATATATACATAAAAGCAGGAATCGAATTGGTTTGATTACAGTAATATATACAGAATACATACATAAAAGCAGGAATTTAGCTGGATGCCAGATGAATTAAATCAGAGAGGTATATATGTTAATCAGTATTATTATACAAGTATCAACAAATGAAAAAATAATAAATATGGAGAAAATATCATCTGTTAGTAGCAGCAAAAAGCATAGGAGTTTAGCTGTCATATCAGGAGAAGGAAGAGGTTAGGTTATAGAGCAGGAACATAGCCAGGAGGATGATAAGGTATTAGTCATCAGTGTCTTAAGATTAAGAGCAGCTAAGCTTTAAATTCATTAACAGGAATTTTCCTCAGATGATTTATTACTAACAATGGATGTTACTGATTTGTTTATATCCATTCCACACAAAACTGGACTAGATTGGTTTGAATCCTATAATAGGGGAAAGATAAACGTTTGTTGCATAGAGATGTTAGACTTATTTTGGACTTAATAGATATGCTGCTAACTTTCAATTATATGTATATTTTTAGGGACAATGTTTTCAGCAGTGTTCTGGAGTGGCAATGTGTGTTAATGCAGCACTCATCTTTTGGGAGAAAAATGTTGTAATGCCATCTATTTATTGTAAACAAATAACGTATGCTAGTTTTCCTGATGACATCTTTATTATCTGGTTATGAATATGTGATGAAGTTAAAGTACTTAAGAATTTTTGAGGTTCATTTTTAATGATGATTCTAAGAGAATAATCTACTTAAATGGTGAGATTTAAAAAATCATGAAAGCAATTGCTACAGTTCTACAGTATATCATAAGTCTACTTTCTCCAACATTTATCTGTATTTTGACAGCAGGCACCCTTACAGACAAAAGTGTGTGTGTGTGTGTGTGTGTGTGTGTGTGTGTGTATATATATATATATATATATATATATATATATATATATATATATATATATAGAGAGAGAGAGACAGATAGGTATAGGTTTACTATCATATAGTCAACACTCAAAGGTCTACCCACCTGAAATGTCAAATAAAAGATGAACATGGAGAGTCGAGAAGGTTAAAATTTCACAAACACACTTCCTGTTGGGAATTTGACCTTTATCGACATCCGTGGTGTGCAGTCCAACACTTCTCACCACATGATGTGATGATTTTGCAGGGAGGCAATCCCCCTGCATTCCCCATGGGGGGTTGCACCCCTCACACCCCCTGCACATTATATATTCCAACTCCAAAATCGCACTACAGTGGGGAAAAGGGTAAATGTCCTGATCTCCACTGTACCGTGAGCTCTAGTTAAAAGACTGGCCTCATCTTTGCAAATGCACTGACTGCACATAGATGGAAGTTCTGGCAAGAGGGTATATGGCACCATCTTCATTTCTGTGCCCCCGTATGGAGCCCATAGTATATATTAAATATGTAGACAGTTTCTACTGGGTGAGAATTCAGCACTGATGGGCAAGTGGCAAGTAGGACTTGGACAAACAGTCATTGGAAGAATCCATTACAGCAATAGTACTGAACAACTGCAAGGTGTGCATGCCTATGAACACACACACACACTCACAAACACACACAGATTAATGACTGTACTTGTGGATCTGGGCTGTACACTGATGTTCTGGTAATACTACATATAGTGTGTAGATGAGACAGTGGCCTCATTATGAACATTTGAGATTCTCATTCCAAGAAAAGACATAACTTATCTTGTTTCACTGCTCATTCTTGTAGTCAAGCGGATATTAGGATATTACTACCAATGTCTTCTTATATCTAATGTCAAACTGCTCCTCACTGTTGTCATTGCTGTTCACTTTTAGGCACTCTTGTCTACACTGCAACACTACTATGTACATTGGTAACATGAGGGTGTTTTACAATAACAGAAGCAGTGCCACTATCCAGAGTACAATTCTGTACATATCCATTCCCTGTGTCCTAACATGTGGCTTAATGTATAAAATCCACCATTCATACTATGTTTCCTGTATCATGTTGATTTCCTGAACTTTCCCTTTAGAACATTATTCCTTTAATGTTAACATTCTCAGTGCATATCCTAAGGCTGATACTCATTACCAGCACAGGGTTCTGTCAAAAAGCTTTATTTTCCCATTATTAGTGTTAGCTTTACAACAAATGAATAAGGTGCATAGACATCCTTAATGTTTCCCCTTTATGACCAAAGCAGCATGGTATCTCTGAGCAGCAGTCCACACCGTCTCTGGCAGGGGAGTCCTCATTTCATTTCATTCAGCACTGGTGACAAGGCCAATTGCGATGTACACACTGCAATTCTCAGGGAATGTCTTCTAGTGACCACTAAGGGACTATGAGGTTGATACACTCATTTCCGGGCTGTCCCTATGAGTGGCCATTGTTTGATCAGTGTTCTGCCCAAGTAAACAAGTATAAATAAATTCTCTAACTGCTCATACCTCAGGTATCTTTACTATGTGTGCTGGAATTGAATGGTGTTTGTTTGAGGGATTAGGATGCTTGGCATTCAATATGTGCACCTATACGGACACAGGGAAAGACTTCTAGTGCATAGCACTGCATGACTATTCATACTCACTAGGCCAGTTACATACTACCTATATATCTAATTCTCTCACAGCATTTTCTGCCAATCAGCTGTGTATTTCTTCATTAATTCTATCGTTTCATTGGCAAACTGCCACTTTGTGGTTTACACAAGGTCTATAAATCCTGACCAGACATTTTATGTTGAAAGTAAGAACTTAGCAACATTGTGTCATGCTGACTAAATTCACTATGCAGAATCTTGCCTTTCACTAGAGATGCACTGCAAAACTGGTGGCTAAAGATGTGTGGTTAACAAAATGGTTTATTACTCAATGTCTTTCTGAAGTAAGGAACACAATTAGTACTTCAAATAAGCAGAAGTGTGACAAACTAGATCAAGACAGAAAATTATGTTATCAATCGCATATAAACCTTCATTATTATTATTTATTTACAAATGTTAGTTGCCAGTGTCTGCGTTATGGATGTGTCACATCCACATAACAGTATGGCACCTCTTAATGACCCACCAGATGACCAATTCATAATTATTTATGTGAATTCATTGAATATCCCACTAGCTAAGATTGCTAGCCATTCTGTGACTGGTGTGCAAGTTTGGTATTGGGATTGTGGGTCAGAAATTTGTTTTGGGAGTAACCATTTGAAATGTCAGGATCCACTAGAATTAGTCCCGATACACAAAGACTGAAAGGCTGAAAAATTGGCTTACATATACTAAGTCCGAGATGGACATTTCTCAGACTATTCCTTTTCTCCAAGGTATGGCAGTTTTGGAGTTGGTATGTAGAAGTTCGGGGTGTAGAGGAAATTGTCCCCCCTGCTGCAAAAAAGGTGTTTAAAGGAGAAGAGCAATCTTTGAGATTCGCTTTTTTTTCCTGGGTTTTAGTTTTTTATTTTTTCAGCTTGTCGGCACTTGGCATTTTGAGTGCTGACATTTCAATAGGGTCCCTGTTATGGGTGGTAGTGGGGGATTAGTTTGCTTCCTTGTGGCCATAACCCTATGTCCTGATGTAAGTTTTTGTCAGGCCATGCCTAAAATCTTGTGAGTATCTTTGTTCTATGCCAAAAGACAAGAGTGTTTTCCAGAGTCAGTCACTGAAACTCATATGCCTGCTTTCATTCTAAGCCTTCTTCTCCACCTGGGCTGCAGCAGTAGCCTGCCTTGTATCAGCATATGCACATCATCCCCATTTCTCTCCTAAGGCCTTGAGGCCCTATGAACAGGTGAACAGCATGGCTTCTTCACTCCTTTCTGCCTGCTAACTCCTATATGGACCTGGCCTCTAATGGATCTTGTGTCACTTTAGTCATAGTTAAGGTTTATCTGTCTATGGCACCAAAGCTAGATTAACATAACATTTCAATGCACTGAATGGTTTGTGTCTTCATTTCTATTTCCTAGATGATCACACTCCCTTATTTTATCGATGACACATCTTTAAGTTCTGGTGAAATAGTCCATTTGTAGTGCAAGCAAACCATTGCTCTTGACAAATCCTTGTTTACATTTTTGCTTACAATGTAATATGTATTTACCAGAACTGTAACAACAATTCTGAATCACTTTTTTTTTTGCTTCCCTTCCTGTTCATTGAAATTATCAGCCATTGTTATAAGTTCTGTATAATGTGGCCACCATCAGAGGAGTTGGTCTCATTGAGCCCAAGCAATTTTTTTAATTGTACTGTCCAATACAATTCAAGGGGAAGGTATGCAATGGGTGTTGAATGGGGAGCTAATAGTTTCTGTGGCAGATTAATGCTTTGAGTCCCTATGCACCACGTTAATGGTATTGTCAATTTTCCTGTATTCACTGACCTGTATAATGGTATGAATGCTCCAAGACACATGTCCCATGCTCTACCCCTGGGAGAGACAAGCCAGCAATTTTCCATCACTACTTATCCTCCTCCTCTATCTCCTTCAGCTTCCAGGCTGCTTACTTAACCTGGATCATGTGGGACATAATTAGAGCTTCAACCCTCAAGGGAGACAGTGCTATTGTTTGGGAACTCAGAGCATGTATCACCTTTTTGCATAAAAGTTGAGTCTATTACTGTACTAACTACCATTGAGGTGCCTTTCTTTTGGGCTGCTGAAAGTGTCAGCTTTTTTAGAGAATCTCATCAGTACTCCAGGAACTGAACATCTCTCAGCTGGGTGCTTTTTGCTTTGATTCAACTGCACTTATATAAAACATATCTCTTGCGTAAAGGCCTCTCTAGAAGAGTATGTTGAATGGATTATGTAGGATCAGTCCACTGTTATGTCAGGGTAAAGTATGAAGTCTATAATTATCTGTAGTTATACTAGTGTAATGTCAAAATGTCCCTCAGGATTCTGAATTTGTCATTAAATATGAATAATATAATCTTATTTGGATACATGTTGCCTATCTGGATCCTGTCTGGACCCCAGAGGCTTCCTGTTTACCATTCATTAACTGGACCAGATCTACTGAAGGGAATCTCAGACTCACTATAAACTTATTTTTTTATTGTATTAAATATAAAAGAAGTCATGCACTGGTTTATATCTTCTGTCTCAAACAATGACCTAGTGCCTCATCCCATTAAGAAGTGTAGACCAGCAGTGCTGATATCAAATATTCAACTCTGTGTCATTTGATAGTTTACTTTATTAATCTGTTCTTATTTTCTAATGACAGTACTCCTTTGTATACCGGGGTATATGTCTTCAAGAGATTATAAGACTATTTTCCTTTTAGATTGGGTTTCATTATATAGTAAGTGATCCACCAATTCCAACTGTGGCTTGCCATGTTGTTTATTTGTTTATTATTCTCTTCTTATTAGTTTTCCCCTTGATTTATTAGAAGAAGGGTAAACATAATTTCATAAATTATGAAGCCATGAACAGTAAATGGGAAGTTCACTGTACAGGTTTTATTTCGTCAGAGGTGCCAGAATATTTAATCAGTTGTTAAGTTAAATGCACAGTCCTGATTAGATATCCTATAAAAAATATCATATATACATTTTATACTACTGTGCACATTATATATTATTGGGGAACAAGAACTTAACTAGAAGTTGTGGAAATTAATGTTCAATTCTCAATGTTATTATTTATATATATATATATATATATATATATATATATATATATATATATATATATATATATCCCAAATATGCTATTGAGATTATCTTATAGTTTGCTAAATAATAAATCCAATTTCAAAAACATTAGAGCTGAACAACAGATCATCTGCTTGGTTAAAATGAGATATATTTTTCAACTTCTAATTTCGAGTCAGAGATTGTTCTACAACCACATCACTCATTGAAGAATGAAGTGTCCCCAACCTTTGGAGTTCATCAGTGATAGAAAAAAAATAAGAATCCACATTTCCTGGTATTGTAGTTCTGATTAAGAAATCTAATTCCAAGCATGGCAGAGAGCAAGACTGATTAATGATTGATCTATTTTGTATTCATAATTGGAACAATTCATTCTAATAATCATGACCTGAAATTCCTAAAACAGGTCGTTCAACTTTGGGATAGTTCATGGATTTGTCATTGCGTTGTTAAGGTCTCAGTAATGTTTTGAAACAGTCAAAATAAAGTAGGTTAACTGCCAAAGGCTCTAAATAAAAACAACACCCATGCGCACACACACACACACACACACACACACACACACACACACACACACACACACACACACACACACACACACACACACACCTGTATAAAAATACATTTTCTAATTATGTCGAAAGTTGCATGTGAAACTTCAAAGGTGTCATTATTCCTGTAACTAGGTTAGAAGTTCAAAACCTAAGGAATCAGTGGATTTGTTCCTTAATCATCCTTAGGAGCCCTATTAGTCATCATTGTTGTTCTCAGAAACAATATATTTAATTGCCGCCTACATTTAAAAATAAATTTTCTCCTAATGACCTTTAATCATTTGAATTCTTGATGGATGTTCCCTTTAATAACGTATTGCAAATGCTAAACAAGTACATTAAGCTCTCCATGCCTTGGAAAAGATTAAGTTTCAGAGTATAAATCTACTCTTTTTAAGCATGTAGGGACATGCTTTCAGTAACAAACAGAGGTGCAGTATTAATAGCATATAATTAATGAACTGTTGGCATTGTGCCTTAGGTTTCCACCATTTCTGATGACAGTAGGATAGTATGGGTTTTAAAAGCATGGCAGTTTTCATTTCTATTCATATCCTTAATCACAGCAAAACCCACAGTTTCATTTTGTCGATAAAGTTATCATTTACTTATATAATCTTAATTAGTTTCCTCATTCTGTATTCTAGAAAGATTTAGGCATAAAATCATAGACTTGTGCAAAATTTAAAATAGAAAATAGTTTATAGAGCTGTTTAAATCAGTACTGAGTGGGAAAACTGTGAGTGCTAGCAACAGGAGCTGTACAACCTGTTTGTTGGCCCATAGCAACTGCACTTTTATTTTCCCATAACAATTATTGCTCGTAAGAGCTAGCTAATAATAAACCAGCATTTGCCAATGCTGATTACTGATTAAATTAGTAATGGGCTGCAGCATTATGGTAAGCATGAGGGTGAGGGACAAAGTGACAGAAATGCATCTAGCATGCACCATAGGCAAACACACAGTAAAAATGACTGCAGTAAACAAAAATCTCCACAAGAGCACAATACACAAACTTTATAATGACAGAGCCTGCGATGCTTAAAACACAACCAGACAACTCCAAAATGCAATAAAACTTTGATAAGAATACCGTTCTTAAAAAAAACTGTTAAGCTCTTTTTTTTCCACAATGATGCTATAATGGAACTTCCTCAGAATATAACAAATGCACTTGTCAAACCATATTTTCATTTCATTCATTTAATTTCATATATTTTATATCATTAAGAAATTAAAAAATATATATATCATGTGATCGACTTCCCTTATCACAGTAAAATAAATGATAAAACCAGCTCATGAAAAATAAGACTTCCACTAATTCATACTTAAAGTGATACCTCCATAACAAAAAGTTTGTATAACAGCATCATAAAAGCATTTGGACCTCAAAAAATAATTTTAAACTCTAAACATTATAATGTTTAAATTTTAAAACAGAATTGATGGAACGCATTTCGTTTAAACCTGGTAAATTAGTGGCATTAAAATTGGAATTGCCACTTCAACTCACATTTATCCAAATGTTCCTTCATAAAAAATTCTCTAGGGTTTTTAACCATCTGTCCTAAAACAACAAAACTGAATTTATGTCCATTGTTTTCCTGTAGATGTCTACTTAATGCATTAGCAGGTTTCTTTTTTATATCCAGCAAGTGTTCATATTATCTTTCTTTTAATTTTCTTAATGTTTTCTGATTGTAAAATGCCTGGCAGAACTCACAACTTGCCAGATATACCACTTGCCTGGAATCAAATGAATAATGCCCTTGAATTGGGTATATTTTTCCCTTATCCTTAAAATGATCTGTTCTCCTCACACTGGGGCATTGTGTGCAACTCCCACACTTAAAGATACCTAACAGTTTTTTTAAGAACGGTATTCTTATTAAAGTTTTATTGCATTTTAGAGTTGTGTGGTCATGTTTCAAACACCACAGGCTCTGTCTATTAAAACACTATCAAAATTAATTACAAAGAGCAACAGTTTTTACTTAAATTTGCTTACCCCGTGTATACTCTAATTGATGCTGGAAACTTCAATGATATTTAATCTTTTGTTTAACATAGCAACAACTATAGTTCTGAATGAACACTGACATTTATTAAGCATGCTTTATACAGAATCAAGCAGGATACATATGCAAAAACATGAAACATGAACACAACTGTAAAGTTGATAAACATTGCTCTTACTGTCAAAAATAACATGGGTGCTGAATGAACCCTTTAGAACCTTTTTCTGTCACCATTCTCACTCATACACATAGAAAATGATTGCTTTTCTCACACAGCAGTGGACAGATGCTCATTTGCACTGGAATGTTTGGTAAAAAATGTATAAAATCTAACCTTAAATAATATTTCAATCTATGTATACATTTGAAAGGGCAACATCCCTGATGAATAATCCCTAGAATTTCAAAGAGTTCAGCAGAGAACATTTATATACTCTACATGCATACATGCAGACATACATATGAATTATGAGCAAAATACCAGAGTCAAAAACAACCAAACTACACAGTATATTTTGCATTCCCATTGTATTCATCAGGTTTAGATTTTAAACATACAACATTTGGAGAATCTTTAAAGGGAATCTTATATTTCTTATGAATGACTGTTTTTTTCACAACAATTAAAAATCTGCTATGATAACGAAGAGTTGAAAATATAAGTCCTAATATTTCAAAAAGGAATATATCCTTATCTGCTCTTCAAATTAATCACGTCTAAGTCTCCTATATTTCAATGTAAATAATTCCAAATGTCTCAGGCTCTCAGAACATTAGGGAGACAGTAGACCCTGTACTCGTTTGATAAATCGGTTATGTATCTGTTCCAGCTATTGAATGTGTACAACTGTAATTGGGCCTCAGATTTGCAAGGCATATTCCATCTTGCATCTCACCAAAGTGCTAAAGACATAAGAACAACACTGTACTTTGACATCACTATGGGGCCAATTAATTTTAAACAGTCTTGATGCCCAAAAGATAAGCTATCTGATATTTAATACCAGGATCCTTAAAGGAATGGATGTTCTCAATTTTAATACCTATAAAGTATAACAAGTGACAGTATTTGTTCCAAAAACTCATATGTTTGGCTTTATTAACATTTTTTTATTTTACTATTTAGGGGTCATTTATATAAATGCTTTAGAATATCCTGGTCACTGTGTATATCAGATGCATTAACTATTATTTATCCATATTAATATCATCAGCATACCAAGAAAAAAAGAAAACACCACATTTTGGAAGCTGAGATCAAGATGTATAAGTTGAATTAGTAAGGCTCCAGGATTGAACCCTGGGGGATTCCATTACCCATGAGATATTACTCTGAATGGTGATTAAACATCTTTTTTGCACAAAACCTGAGGGTGGCCTAATGCTTAAGCTGTTTGCTTTACAAATAAAGGTGCAGGGTTCAAGTCTCACAAGGGGTAATTGGCTAGGCTTAAATGAGCTCACAAGGGCAGTTAGCCTAGTACTAATCTACGAACATGACTATTAACTGAATCCATTTCAATATATGCCCTTAGTACCAAGTTTTGGTAATTTTGAAATTAATCTGTTGTTATCCATTGTATAAAAGACTAAGGAGAAAATCAGATAACATTTACTTATAGGCCATATTCAAGGGCTTCAATAATATTATTATAAAAATTGATTTTTGTATTGTGGCTGAATGTAAGTATTGTCAAATATGTTTTAGTTGTCCAAAGTGGTCAAAAGTCTGCTTAATGGAAAGATCTTTTATCAAATTTTGTATTATCAAAGGTAACAATTTTTATATGTTTTGGAGGTGTGCTGTTGTGTGTGTTGGTATGTTTGGATTTTATGTCATGTAACTATTATGCATTTAAGTGATTTTCCGTTTTTGGCTACCAGAGTTTGCTGCGTTAAGTATGGCTGGCTCTGGGGCAATGCTTTTGGTGTTGTTGGTTGGTCCCTGCATTTTGGGTCACATTTATGTGATTGCTTCATTTCATTGAAAAAATTAATCTCTTGTGATTGAAGGCTTTATGAACACTTAGCAAAATTTAATGGTAAGTGATATTAGGCTTATATGTTTATGTTGACGGACAATATAAGGCTAGGGCTGTCATTATTTTTTTATATATCTGCAATATAGGAATATTGAATGAGTGTGGGACATAACCATCCTCCTGATTTGAGTAATATGGACAGTTGCAGGATGTTTGCTGCTTTAAAGAATAGGACCATAGTTTTATATGATCTGATCCTCCTTCTACTGTTGTTGAGAAAGTGGTTGTTATTTCCAGTTCTGATTTTATTGTAGTTATGCTGTGTCACAGAACTATGATAAGAACTATGTGCACTCTCAGGAAGAATGATCATTGTTCATTATTCTCACTGCTGCAATAGCCTTTGGGCTATGAGGGTTATATACTACTCATGACACAGCAATCTGCCAGAGTCACAAGCTCTGGCTTTCTCCCACACCTGCAATCTGACTACTGACTGAATTGCCCAGGGAAGAGGAATCGGCAGTTAGATTGAAGAAATCTCTAGTACAGTTGAAATCATGCGAGTGGTCCTGTCATGCACCTGATCACATGTCCTGCTGCATCCCCAGCAGCATTGACATAATTCACATTCTGGTTCCAAATTTTGCATTTTTCAAGATATATCCTCACATCTTCTCTCAAGCAGAAAGGTACCATGCTACTGAAATGCTTGGATGGCCATGTCACTGAAGGGGGGGGGGGTTGCATGAATTGGGACACTTGGGTGCCATAGTCCTAGGTGACATGAAACACAAAATAAGGATACTACACATAAATATCACATAAATAAAAGCCCTGCTTAGATGTAACACATATTATTAGTTTGTCAATATTATTCACTGGAGAAACAAAAATCTTTCAAGTTATTCAAATATAAAAAATGTTATGTGGTTGTAACATATCACAGTCACACACAAACAAAGGTTTCATCCAAAATGAGTAGTAACAATAGTTAAGCAATCTTCTGTAAAAACATGGTTGTGGCAACACATAGAATTTAGCTCCCCTACCCCCAAAACAACAGGAAAATTGAGTTGTTATAAGTGCCATCAGGCAAATTGTCCCACAAACGTGTACGCATTTACAACATACCATTCATTTTTATGCAATTGCCAGTCACTTGTACCTGTGGCCAGCACTCCTATAGAGGTATCTAAAGGCCATCCTAGAAGGCTAACACCCCTGTTCCATTGACAATAGAAGAATATAAAGAGAAACAGTTGCAACATTAACACTTGTGATAAAAGTTAAATAAGACTGTGCATCTGAGAAAGTACAATGCCCTGATAAAAATGCCTATGCCATCACACACACACAATTTTATATATATATATATATATATATATATATATATATATATATATATATATATATTTCCCCTATTGATGTGAGTATAGGCAGTACATAACTGAAAAATGCCATTATACCTTATCAAGATCAGTAGTCTTCTGGGCAGATAAATCCAAAATAATAACAATATTCTTCTGTGTTATCAACAGAAACAAGTCTCCTCACCTTCGGGTTCCCTAGCTACACAGCTATGTTTTTATAGTGTAGAATCAGGTCTGTGAGCAAAGTGAAGATGAAAATGAGGTGTGAACTCATTAGAATTACTGAATCCCAATTATTTGGCTCTGTGTATCTGATGTAAACATAGTGCCGGCACTCCCTCAGTAGTATTTGTTGCTAATGGATTGCAACTGTGAATAATTACTGGCACAGAGAAGGAAAACATGACAATTCAGTTGGTGTGTCAGCCTGGTTAGACTTACAAAGTGTAGAAGTAATTGTATCAATGTTTAAATGTAAGTAAGCAGCACACATTTCACAGTTTCTGTTCAGTAGCATCCAACCCCTCTGCATTTGTTGACAGCTGTATATTATTGCCATTTAATGTTCTCACACATTTTAAGGAGAATGATATAAAATGTCTTACAGACTACGACTCAGATTACTACTCAGCTAAGAGAAGAATAAACACCATACAAAGATAAGACAAAGCTGCATTTCTGCAAACAATAGTCATAAATGGTTGTGTGATCAGTCATTGTACTACATCTGAAATTAATGCATGGACAAACAACTCAGAAGTGTACAAGTGCATATGTCTTGTTAATACTGTGGATAATTTTGGACTTTTGTATATGCACAGTGATTTTCATTCTCTGCTGCAAAGCTGATTCTGTGGCGAAGAGGGATAATATACTCTTACTGTATTTTGAAGTTTCATTGGTGTGAGAATTCAAATCCAGACTTGTGTAAAAATCTTTCATGTCTACTAACATATAATTTGTAGTGTTGTTTATTTTATAGATTTCTGTTTTTTTAATGCCAGTATTTGCAAGGTGCACAGCTTAGAGCAAACAATGGAAATGGATAAATACAATAAATGTCATGTAATGTACTTCTTTAACAACCAATACATCAACTACATCTGTGAATCTCCTGTGTGTGCAGCACATCTGATAAACACATTGATCCACACAGCATATACTATCTGTAGATCACAGTTCAAGTCTCACCTTTGCCTTTTAAGGATGAAAAAGTAATAAATACTGATCACAAGTCTAAAACAAGTTTAGCTTTGCTTATCTCATTTGTGCAACACTTACCATCACACAAATCTGGAATAATGGCCCACACAAGAAGCAGAGAACACCTGCTGACAGGATGCTGACATTTTCCATTTCAAGAAGGATACATTGTTGTATCATTTGCTTTCCATTGCATGTTATTAAGTGACATTATACAGCAGTTAGCAATCTTCCCCAACAACTGCAGGTCTAGAACACCTGCAAAGAGGAAGCAGGCAGTAGACAATTTCAAAATGGATACATTCCATCAAGTATGTTGGGCACACGCTAAGTGGAGTTGCATGGCAGTTAACACATAGCCATTAAAAATGAATAGGAAAATATACAACTGCTATTTAACTATTCCTGTGGCAGCAGGTGCAAGTGTAGGACTGCAGTAGAGATGGTCCTAGCTTCTAATACAGGAAATTCCAAATATTTTTACTGTTGCTCCATTTCATTTATATTAAATATCACATAAACTTTTACACATAATTATAAATAACAATAAGTAAGTACAGCAATGCAGCTCATGAAAATTATATGTTTGACTGAGTGTATACAGATTACTATGTTTCTGTAATTATAATTTGCTATCTGGCCTTGGATGGCCTTCAGATATTAATAAGATTCATACGCACATGAATGTATAAATCAGGTCACACGTACATGGTTAGCCCCTCAGTCTGTCATGTGAATTTACATATAATTTATGAGGCTGTCTAAGAAGCAGTTCTTCTGTGGCAAGGATGGAATATTGCTGCTGAGAAAGAAAATGTTTTATCTCTTATGCATAGGTTTGAATCCTACATTGTAGAAATCAGTTTTATCAGTGTATAAAGCCAAATTAAAAATGTGTCAGGTCATGAAATTTATGCCCCCAGTGCATATGTACCAAGTTAAATCACATAAGAGTTACATAAACAAACAACCCTCAAACTAATGCCAAACATCAGATTAATCTTCCAGTTTCACCTCTCTGTTTGGCAATATTACTCTCTACTTAACATCATGCAAACATGGTTGGCATCATTGGTCAGGTTTGCGCACTACCAGTGAATGTAATAACAGGCATTGGCAGGAAATCATTCTTAGTTATTGCTGTTCTCCCTGGTTGCTCATGTCTGTTGACAGAAGGGAAGGCATCCAATTTAGGGGCACAAAGGTGGGGTGTTGAGGAGTCCAGAATATTCACTGGACTCCTTGTAAAGTGCTACAGCTGAAGGCTTTTGCAGAGGGATTATATGAGCTCCCAGTACAAGTCTGAGGCTTGGAATAGCCTGGCCAAGGCTGACTCCAGTGTGACTGGCAACCCTCTCACTGGAGAACAGCGTAGGCATCACTTTAATTAGCTGAAAAGTCACAAGAGGGATGCACTCAACCAGTGGTTGAATGAGTTCCGGCCTGTTAACTTCCCATGGTTGTGTAAGTATACTGATAAAGAGAATTTATAGTAGGTAGATAGCTGCATATAAGCAACTGAAGGGTTCAAGTCTAAGACTGTAGTCAGACATTGTTGGTTCAAATACCACAAGTAAGAACTACAAAATAGTAAAATCATTTAAATATTACATAAATTAATTTCTACACAAGTGGTATAAATGCCCTGTTGTTAACTTAGTCTGCATAATTGGACCAAACATATGTTCAATACCTGTATATGTGCACATTGCAAGGATTACTTTCATCAGTTCTTACTGGTAGCTTGTTGTTGTTAAGAAGTATACTTATTGTAAAAGTTGAGATAAAATACTGTATTATTGTGATAATGTATTGTTTGTCACATATGATGATACTAATTTTATCTTTTTTTGTTTTTCTCTCACACTAACCCTTCTCTCTCTTTTTTTCTACATGTTGTCAAAAATGTTTCCATGTCATCTATTTCTGACAAGTCACTAAATGTTTCACAGCACAGAGAGGAAGGCCAACCCCAGTGGGTCCTCTGGCCCCATTCCACCTGCTCTGGTACAGATGCCTAGCACATCTGGGACCCAACCTGGCAGTACTTCCTCTACTTGCTCCTGCACTACCTGCATCCTCAGGTAGCACTACCCTGGCAGCTAATGCTGTGGTACCTCCAAGAGTACTGGTGGAGGTGAAGATTTTATAACCCACCAGGAGATGCCAGGGTTAGAGCGTAGGGTCATACACAGCACCATTGGTGCATGCCTACACCAGAAAGAGAGGCTTCTCTCCCTTATGGCCCATAAGAAAAGATGTCAAGCATTCCAACAGCCAGAGGAGTAAGGGGACAGGGATGTCAGTCCTGCAGGTGAGGACTAGATTCTCACTGTCCCCATGTTTGACAAGCATTGGCATCTGTTGTCCCATCCCTCACCCCAATCATGGTATCCCCCAAACATTTGTGTCCCTCACCACCTCTGTGTCTTGTCTTGTTTGTCTCATTGGATTGCATCTGCTTCCTCACCTACCCTACTTATCTGATCCAGAAATACCTATGTTCCTTCCCCAACATTCCACTCTTACTGAAGTAAAAAAAAAAAAAAAAAAAAAAAAAAAAATGGACCCCTGCAAAAAAAAAAAAAAAAATCGTCCCATAGATAGCTTTTTTCCAACACACATCTTTTTGACACAGTTAATTCAGTCCAATAGGCTGTACAACATGACTGCATTGTAGTCACCTCTCTGTTGATTTGACAGACCATATTCAGCCAATATTCTATACATGTTCATTTTACAGTGTTGAAGAAGTGGATAGCTATGGTTATTTACTATCTCCCTCCTGCACATTCCTATATTACTTTCCCTTTTTTCTTCCTTCTGTTTGCCCCCCATTTCACCACTTTCCTATCTACCCCATTTTAACACCTTTAATCTGGTCAAAAACTAGAATCACACACAACACACATAAGTAAAAAGAAAAAAAGCAATAGAGTACTTCACTTTTTGGCCTCTGTGTTTGCATGGAGATTGGCATCTTGCACCAATGTCAAGCAACAGTGAAGAGTGAATGGCTCTTCTTTGCTGTAGTTATCTCTGCAAAATGCTGCTTAAACATTAACTGCTATGGTAACACAGTGAATGCAGTATAAAGAATTATTTAATTGCATTATAAACACTTATTTAAAATTATTACATATGCCTGGATTCAAACCCTATATAATCTGGTCTCCAAAGAAATATGTCAATGCATTTATATCTGCTGCTGAAGAATCAGCTAAGCAGTAGGTGTATTTCATACATACAGTACTCAGAACTCTCATAATTCTAGCAATGAGGCTCACGTTTATTGCCACTTAAATATGCGCAAACAGGGAAAGCAGTAGAAATGTGTATCTGGCATGTGCAAACACTTTGCCTTCGATCACACAAACCTGCTGTTTGGCAGTGCACTATGGAAGTGCACAATAACATGTATTACTTATGTTCTTAGTCTTCATCCCAGGAAAGTACGTGAAAAACACAAATAACCAGAAGGCCCTTTTTGATGGAAAAGCACATGTTTGCAGTGCAGCAATCTGCTACCTCCACCCATGCACTTCAAACTTGGCATCTCAGTACTTGTTCACAATCATATCAACTACACTACAGAAATAAATAACAAATGCTTTCTTATATACTATGCACAGCTTTATAATGACAATATACATTCAAATGTTCCAATGCTTGTAGTAATGTGGACAGCTATTTGCAAATAGTTTGCAACCCTGTGTTTTTAAGGTAAACCTGCACATTGGAAACACAACAGCAAATGCTAAACTTTACACACTCATCAGTGTGGTAACATGCAGATCTGTAATATCTTGAAAATTGTACATGGCTAGCTATCCATTTCAAACAGGCATCCCAACATCTTTTCTCAAACATTCACTGATGATGTCACCTACTATAAATTGTACTGCAGATATGTAAAAGTCAGACTTGTGTCATGGAGCTTGCATTAACTACTGAGTTCTCTAATCTATGCACTTAGGTAGGGGTTTTAATCTCACTGCAGTCATGTGGTGCATGAGTCTGTCTAGTCAGAACAGCATAATTGTGTTTCCTGCAGTCATCACTACAATCCCATCGAGTACCAATATTTTGACAGTTGGACATGCCTACACATCCATTTCATTCAGACCACTCAACATGTCTATCCTATCCAACATCCATTGATAATGTCATCCACTATAAATTGTCCTGCAGGTCAGACTTGTGCTGCACTTGCATTAAGTAATGAGTTCTTCAGTCTGTGTACTTATATAGGGAGGGGTTCTGTTCTCACTGCAGTCAACTGGTGTGTGTGTGTGTTTCCACACTGGCTTGACATTAGAGAGAGCATTTTACACCAGCATGTGGGATACTGCTATTACCATATTCATCTCACCAGACACTGCTGATGTCATCACTTATAAAGTGTTATCTGACACTCTCCAACTCAGATTTGTGTATTGCCCTTGTCTTAAATAGAGAGGCCTCTAGTTGGTGTACTTAGATAGTAATGGTTCTGTTCTTACATCAGTCAACAGGTGTGTGTGTGTCTGTGTGTGTGTGTGTGTGTGTGTGTGTGTGTGTGTGTGTGTGTGTGTGTGTGTGTGTGTGTGTGAGTGTTTGTGCCCTTCCTGGACATTAGAGAAAACATTTTACACCAGCATGTGGAATACAGCTATTACCATCTTCCTCTCACCAGACTATGCTGATGCA
This sequence comes from Protopterus annectens, assembly GCF_019279795.1. Lineage (NCBI taxonomy): Eukaryota > Metazoa > Chordata > Ceratodontiformes > Protopteridae > Protopterus > Protopterus annectens. The sequence continues at coordinate 1,780,850,600 of NC_056725.1, read as the reverse complement.
CACTATAAAAGTTAGAATTGTGTTCTGGTGCTTCTGCTAAGTACTGTGCTCTGTAAATGGGTAGTTTTAGAATGATATGTGAGTCCACAGCTATGTCCAGCATTCCTCCAAACATCTTGTTGTAGCATATAGTGATTACGCCATCCTGTGTAACATGAACTCTGACAGTATTCAAGACAAACCTGTGTTGTGGTGGTAACATTAACTACTGTGTTTGCAATCTACTTTAACTACATATATAGGTGTTCTAATCTGACAGCAAGCTACTTTAGTGTCTATACATACAACTATCAATTTTATACAGGGATGTGACTCCATATCCATACCCTACAGTGCCTGCAGCATGTTCTACTCAGCATACAATAATGCTAACATACTCTATATACTGCAAAGATGACAGTGTTACAGTCAGACATATGTGGTGTTGTTGCTATGACATTTAATGGCATTCATGTTCTATGCCTACACAAGTGTAATGTTCATATCCGGCCCAGTGTACTGCTGTGGGTTTGGTTGCTGGTACATTATGGTCATTGTGTGATCTTTGAAATATCTCTTCACTTCACTACCACTTGTGATACCATTAATGTAGGCCACACATACTCCTTTGTCATCTGGCCACATAACATCTTTTCTGCAGAGGAGTGAAGGATGTCCTCATGTCAAATATGCATACATATATCATGAAGCAGAGTTCTTCCAGGAAGCCTATCCAAGACATCCTCAGACCACTGCAAGTGTGATTGCTAATTCTGTCTTGATGTGGTGCACGTCTCATATGGACAGTGGCAGAAGGTCATGCAATCCAACAAATATACACATGCCCACAATAGTGTTACTATCTTTCATAATATACATATAAGCATTTTTACTTTCATTTTATAATAATGGTTAGGATTTCATGTGATGTTGGCCATCAGCCTAATAGTGTCCTATGACCCTATGATCACTTGACATGTCGATGTTGCTGTCACTGGCATATGCCATATTGAGGTGTGCATGTACAATACAACTACCAGAGGGTACTACAATCTGTGATGTGAGCTAATCTTTTGATGGCCATTGTTGCCATTACTTTACATGCTCCTTCTATAATAGCTGTAGTAATATGCCCCCCAAGAACTGCTGACATTGGTTCATAGTTTCATAGGAGGTTACTAGGCTAGTAGTCCTACACCCTTACAAGTCTAGCCATGTTCATCACAAGTAGCACCAATTGTCCTTATTAGGTAGAAGTAATTTGCAGAGTGAGTCTATAGTCAACATTGACTACTCCTGTCCATGAGGGACATGGGTGCTACCCCACAGGTGCATTTTCAGTCTCCCATTCATTTGTCTAAGTTGCACTTGAATGCAGTCAATGAGGAGCTCTGCATCACATGATTTGGAAGTTTATTCCAGAGGAGTGGCAGTCTCTGGGAGATATATCTGTCTCTCAAGCATGTTCTGTTAATGTCACAGGCTAGGTTAAGATCCCTAGAGCAACTGACTTTTGTGCTATTAGATTTGTGGATGTGCAGCATTTCCCTCAATGCAAGGTCAGAGACTGCCCTGTAGGCCACACACAAGTCACATCTCAGAATCCAAAATGATACAGTGTACTGTGACAGGGCTTCCAGTCTTTCCACGGCATGGTTTGAAGACCTTGTATTTTCTTGTTGCGAAACCACTGTGGTCTATCTAGCTGATGCAAGTGCTGATACCTGCAGGGAGCACTGTACTCTATTAATATTCTGCTAAGGGTCACGTACAGTGGTGCTATAACATCCTCAGACCTGGATGCAATGCCCTTACTTAATAGGTGCATGACATAGAAGGCTTTCCTTACCACTATGGAAACTTGTTGGTCGAAGTTTAGATTGCTATCTTTCTGATGGTGTTGACAATACTGTAATTTGCAGGGAATTCCACTTTGTCAAAGGCAATAATAATGGCACTTTTTTTGCATTTAGCTATAGACGTGGATTTGACACCATTTATCTGTTTTAGCCCCTCCTGTAGTATGTTAACATCATCAGTGGACTCAATGATTGCACCCAATTTGCAAGCATCAGCAATTTTGGTAAGAGAAAGGTCATCTACTGTAGCCTGGAATTCCAGGCTAAGTCACCAACTTTAATACTATGTGTTCTGCTGGTAAGTGAATTGGCTAGCCATCTAGTGACATAAGTGTTAATCCCTAGTTTTTAATTTCTCCAAGTCTTTAGGGTTTCTAATACCATGACAGAAATGGACCCTATTACTTAGTCAAAGTATGATTAAAGTTCATGAAATTAGTATTGTTTCAGTCTTTGATGTCAGCCAGAAGTGCTCTTTGCAGCACCCACAGTGTGCCCAGTAATGACTCCTTCTGCAATTTGTCCAGAGTTGCATGTATTGGTAACATATCTATGTACGATTATACATTCATTTTTATAAGACCCATTGCTCCTACTACTATTGGAACTGTCTGGGTATCCTTCTTCCACATTGCCCTCATATACTCTATTACCCTGTATCCATTTTCTTACTTTTTACTTCAGTTTGCTACTCTCCTTTTTCTAATTTCTAACTTCTAAATTAAAACAGAGTTAGAAGGTCACACTGCAAAACCAATCAGATAAAAACTAAATGAAAATTCCAGCAAGCTAGAACTTCCAATGAGTGACCTCCAAAACCTCATGTAACAGAGGCACATGGGATATATGCAAATGACCCTTATGAACATCAGGTGTTTCAGCTACATGGTGATTCTTATTGCCCATGACTTTTACATTTGAAGTCGTTTTAATGGACAATTTCAGGCCAATAAAGCCAAAGCCCACTAGCCATGGATATGCATAGTTTGGCGTTTTTATGACCTCGTCAGCATAGCATAAGCAGAGTGTTTGACTAAGCATAAGAAACACAGGGTTGTTATACCCAGCTGATGTCCATTATCATTAGGGTGACTGCAAAATATCCCAACTAACAAATTAAAACATCACACTGAAAAACCAATCAGAAAAAAACTAAATGAAAACTCCAGCCAAGCTGGAACTTCCAATGAATTTCTAACTTCTACATTATTGAACCTGTTCTCTAACTTTCTTATATTCAACTTTTCTAACTTCTTTGTGTTTGCCTAGTACTTATAGTCTTTTTTTGCTATCTAACTTTTCAGTTTTATTTATGATTATACTGTTTGTCTAAATAATATAGTGTTAGTATGTAAAATATACTTTTGGTGTCTTTTAGACTAAGGATTGTTATTTAAATCTTGTTCAGCCTCTGTTAGCTCAATTATTTGTATATTTCAACGTTTTTTGTATTGGAGCTTTTCTCCCGGGTCTCTGTTGAAAAAGGATTTATGCTCAATTAGACATTCCAGGTCATCAAACTTCAACTAATTAACTAACTTACTAACTAAATAAATAAATCCTGATACTTTATGACTTTGTGTGTCTCTGTATATAAGACACTGCAGTCAGTGGGTGTAGCAATTTCAATGATCGATATTATTTTTGTCTTCTTTTCATGGACTAATATATCTAGTTCTCTGACATCTATTTTTTGAACTGTTGGGAATGGGTGATCCCATGTGATATAAACTTCATAATTTTCTATAATGTTTTGTGGCTCATGTTTCTAGTATTTCTCAGCTACTTCACTACTGTAATGTTTTCACAATCCCCAATGAAACAGTCTTGCCACATTATTATGCCTTTCTGTATACAGTCCTTTGGCCATTTGTATACCACAATAAGCAACAAGATGTGTGTCTATTTCCAATTCTGTTTTACAAAACCTACATTTGTCTGTTTCTCCCACATGATCAATGGACTTTGTAAACCAACATGTATGTAGTCCACTATCTCGGGCCACCAATATTAACCTTTCATCTTTTGGTTTAAATTCACCTCTTCTGAACCATTCCTGTGTTCGATCCTGCTGAACATGAGGATGTTCCAAGAGTTTTCTATACTTGCAACTATAGTTATACATTTTCCACATTCCTTGCCTTCTCATCTGATCCTTCACCTTATATTCTTTCTTTTGTTTTTTTTTTGCCACATTCAATTACTGCCTGATTTATATCTACTTCTGGTTTGATTTCCATTCCCACTTGATACCAATATGCTTCTGCTAAACTAAGCAGAGAAAGCATCTTAGACTTATTCTCCTCATGTTTCAAAACGTTCACTACATTTGGGTCTTGTGAGGTCAGCAAATATGTATGCAGTCCCACGACTGCAGATCTATACATGTAATCAATTCTGAGAAGGCCCATGCCACCTTCAAAACAGTTAATATATAGTCTTAGTATACACTGATTTGTATAAATCTTTTGATTAGCATGAACCATCTTTCTCTCTTTCCTGTCCAACCTATCCCACACCTTTGGGTCCAGTCAATCACACCAAACTATAAGTTAGGACAGGAAGAGCAAACTGGTTTATAGCCTGGATTTTGTTCCTAGATGTTAGCACTGTTTTCGGTATTAATTTTAGTCTTCTAAAATATTCCTTACTAAGTTTTATTCGCATCTGTTCATGTTTTATTGTTGATCAATTCCAAAATATTTAAACATTCCCTCTTGCTCAAGTTCTTTTATATCACATTCTTGTCTGAAACTGAAGTTTTCTTGGTGCTACAGCTCTCCTGCTTTAAAAGTCGCTTTTGCACATTTATCAAGACAAAATGACATTCTTATATCATCTGAAAAAGATTTGACCACTTGCCATGGTGCTTTTGGTTCCTTATCTGTTGAACTATACAGTTTAAAATCATCTACAAAAAGAAGATAAGAAGTCTTTACACTTTATTATTTTCTGGCAGCCAAATTATAGCCATGACCTGATCTGTTAAGTAGACAGCTTGATGGATTAAGGGCAAGGCAAAAGTGCAGCCATGACAGAGAGCCACCCTGGAATATCCCCCTTTGAATTTTTATCCCTGAAATAATTTATTTATTTTACATTTGTTTACCAGGAAAGTCCGACTGTATATATATATCCATTTTCAGCTGAGGCCAGGGGAGAAAAGCTCCAAAAAGGAGAGTACAAATACTTTAGCAACAATAGAAACATTTAGAGATAAGTATAATATGCAGTTTTCAGTAGGGTTACAAACTTAGGTAAAGCATAGTAGACAATGTCAAAATCATACAGCTTCAGTTTCAGACAAGCACTTTTAGAGTACATGATTGAAATGCTTAGGGAGAGTTTGCAGGAACAGCTGGTGGTGATTAGTCTGGGTTTAAGCAGGGACATTGCCAATGCTGTTGGAAGTGTAGTTTGAGGCTTTTTAAACTGGATTAAGGAGGATTGGCGAGTAAGTTCAGCAGGTAGCATATTCCAAGTTTTGCCTATTGAGTTGGTGAATAGAGAGTTCCCAGTCACCAGTAGTTTGTCAGCCGACTGTAGTGACTTCAGGTTGCTGTATGGTTTGATGATCTTATTTAGTGCTGGTGTTTTTTCGGGTTGATATAGTATTTTGTGTGTTATTACAAGTTGGTTGCATTGGAGAAGACTGGACCACTCCAGCCATCCTAGTTGAGTTAGGTCGATACAATGGTGGGTCCTAGAGGTAGCACCTGTAGCAAATCTAGCAATATGGTTGTAACAACTAGCAAGTTTGGTAAGGGTGGCTTGGTTCAGGTTAGTGAAGAGGGTGGAGGCATAGAGGTGGGTAGAAAGTAGGTGGGACCGAGCGATAGAGGTTCTTGCAAAAGGAATAATAATTTGTCCTTTATCATGGCTTTATTGCAAAGTGGTTTACTACTGTTTCATGGTCTTTGTAATGTAATCAATCAGTGTAGGGTGTATCTTATGGATTTTTAAGCATTCTTTTATCCAAGAATGTGGGATACTGTCAAATGCTTTTCTGTAATATATCCATGCCATACACAGATTCTTCCCCTTTATATAGTTCTCCATTATGACTTTATTTAAGAACAAATTATATTTTGCTCCATAGGACTTTCTTTTATTACCTTTTTGTTCTATTGCCATGATTGAGTTTTCTTCTAAATGACTACGACCTCTGTCGGTATCAGTTCCACTGTATAATTCCACTGTATAATTTATATGTGGTTGGAAGGCAAGTTGCTGGACTATAGTTTTTACGATAGCTTGTAATTTCACCCTTAAGTATGAGTATTGCTTTTTCCGATTGTTAATCAGGCTGGTGTCCATTCAGCGTGTGCAAATAAATAGTTCTTACTTATGGCTAAATCTTCATGTAAAGATGTTAATACTTTTAGCCAGAAGAAGACAACTGATCAGATGTTTCCCACTGGATATTCACATCCTGACCAAACCACCCCCTGCCCAGAAAACCACAGTGAAAAACTTCTCTAAAGCAAATTTCACATGCCTCAAAACTGAGGCGAAATCCTTCAAATCCCCGGGCCTGTGGAAAATACGGCCCAGACCGCAGAATCCTTTATAAACGCATTCTATGAACACCTTCAGGAATGCATGGATCATGCAATCCCAAATAAAACCAAGACACAATCCTCCAAAGGCAGACGTCCTGTCTGGTGGACCCCAGCCATAAACAAATTATACAATAGAAGGAGGAAGCTACTACATGATAGAGCAAAATCCCAAAAAGGGAAGGCATCTCTGATCAGTATTAGCAAAAAACTACGGGCACTCATAAAATCGTCTAAGGCCAGCTTTGAGAGACAAATTGCACAGGACACTAAGGATAATCACAAGGCTTTCTTTAGTTATGTTAGGAACCTGGGTGGGAATTCCCAGATATGCTCAGATTTAGTCCAAAATGACAAAAAATACACCGAGCCCACAGACATTGCCAACATCCTAGCTGACAGGTTCAGTGCAAACTTCTCCCCCCCCACCAAAAGGGCAAATATCTATCCCAACAGAGTGCTGCCCCCCTGACATCTCAAATGCTCAGGTAAGAGCCGCCCTCTCCAAAGCAAAAAACACAGCATCAATGGAACCAGATGGTGTCCTACATGAACTCCAAGAAGAGCTAAACCCAAACATAAAACTACAGTTCAATCTTAGCCTTACTACAGGATATGTATCCAAAGAGTGGCATACAGCAACAGTGGTCCCTCTCCACAAAGGTGGTGCCTCAATGGATCCTGGAAACTATCGCCCCATAAGCCTGACTAGCTTGGTCTGCAAAGCTATGGAAAGGATCATCATGGACCTCATAAATAAAGATATTGGGGACCTACAGACACTGGATCCTACCCAGTTTGGCTTTGTTAAGGGCAGATCCTGCCTCTTAAACCTGGTCAACTTCTTTGAAAAAGTCACCAAGGCCATTGACGAGGGGAAGGTGGTCCACACAGCCTACCTGGACCTCGCAAAAGCCTTCGATACAATACCCACTCGGGCATTATAGATAAGCTCACCAGCTTAAATATAAACCCCTATGTCACTAGATGGGTTGCAAACTGGCTCAAGGACAGAACCCACATGGTTAGAATTGCTGGAGCCATGTCAGACTCCAAACCAGTTACAAGTGGCTTCCCACAAGGCTCAGTCCTGGGACCCCTCTTGTTCGGTATATATTTCTCGGCGGTACAGGCCAACACGGAAGGACTGTGGCTGACCAAGTTCTCAGATGACTGCAAACTGGGTGCCATAATCAACTCTCCAGCCGACACAAGCATCCTCTGAAAGGGCCTCATAGAAACAGACAACTGGTTTCAGAGCCATGGCCTCAAGCTAAACGCCAAAAAGTGTATAGTCATCCCTTTTGGCAAAAACAAAGTGCCCACAAATTACCACATAGGTGGTAATCCATTAAGTACAGAAGAAGTCATTAGGGACCTGGGGACCCAAGTTGACAGCAATCTCTCATTTGACAACCATGTGACCAAAGTGGTTAGAAAAACATTTTATACAGCCCACCTAATCATGAAGGGATTCACATCTAGATCAGGGGAGGTCATCGTGCCTCTTTACTCATCCCTCATCAGGCCCATAATTGAGTACAATGCCCCTTTTGGGATGTACCTTACCAGACACCTGCAGCAACTGGAAAGACCCCAAAAGTACCTCACCAAGAGGATCAAAGGGTTCAAACGGATGCCATATGCTGCCTGGTTAAAGAAACTCCAGCTCTACTCAGTGGCATACCGCCTGCTCAGAGGCGATCTGTGCCTGACGTATAAAGCCATGTCCAACCCGGAATAAATGGACATGTTGCACCTCAGAAAATCCAAATCCCATCGAGCTATGCGCTCGAGAGACTTGAACCTCAGCACTGAAATAAATAGGACATGCTGGAGGGACAGATTCATAACCCAGAGGCTCCCATTACTCTGGAATAAAATCCCAGTCCAGGTTAGGCAGAGTCCCACATTGACTCTCTTCAAGAGGAATCTTGATGAGTGGATGGGAGATCGTAGGTTTACCCCAGCTATCACTTCTGTGTCACTGTTAGACAGAGGCACAGTATACTAACCTCAAAAAAGGCATAGCAAAATTAATTTAAAATGGGTGGCGAAAGCCAAACACACTCTGGCTAGGCTTATAAATGCCCTAGGGCAGATAGCCTAGTATGAACCTATGAACCTATGAAAGTTAAGTACTGCATCTGGGCCTGGGGTTTTCCATTTAACAAATTTTCTTAACTTTTTTCAATCTCTCTGGATGTTAATTCATTCCATATCATATCCTGTACATTTGAACATCTTATTCTTTCTTTTACTTTTATCCATTTAGCATCTTTGTTATGTTTCCCAAGGTCTTCATGCTATCTCTGTAAAAAACAAAAACAAAAAAATCTTGCTTTTTCCCCACTTTTCTGAGAGTTAAAAAAGTTCAGTTACAGGCTTGCTGTTCCTGAACTGTTTGAAAGTTTCTGTGAGGCCATTTTTGCTTGGGCTGAAGGAGGGTCTCTGTGTTGATCAGTGGCAGTGAATAACATTGAGCAGCTTCCCTGCCCCCCGTAGAGGTGGTTACTGACTTGAAACTGTAGTTTTATTGGCCAGTAGGGGTCATTTCCAAAACTCCTTCATCTTCCTCTCTTAAAACCTAGTTGCCTCGTGGTTTGGGCGTCTTTTCAGGCTTGTTGGCTGTTGGTGAAGCACCCTCCAAGAGGAAAAACGCTGAGAGAAGAAGGGAGCCACTTTTGAGATTTTAAGTATTTTTTCTCTGTTTATTTGCTAAGTTTTTCTGCATAGCTGCCTAGCTTGAGCATTTTCTGGCTTGTTAAACTTGATTTCTGTATTAGTAGCTATATTTAGAGCACAACCAAAAGCTGTTTGCTGAATTTCCTGTTTGCACTTAATTTTAAATCGTTTTTTCTTAAAACTTGCATATTTTCTGTCCTTGACCTAGCACTCTTGTGTGGGGTCATTTACTGCACTGTTATAACTTGATATTACTTGTGAACCTCTGCTATCTCTGTAAAAAACAAAAACAAAAAAAAAATCTTGCTTTTTTCCCACTTTTCTGAGAGTTAAAAAAGTTCAAGTTACAGGCTTGCTGTTCCTGAACTGTTTGAAAGTTTCTGTGAGGCCATTTTTGCTTGGGCTGAAGGAGGGTCTCTGTGTTGATCAGTGGCAGTGAATAACATTGAGCAGCTTCCCTGCCCCCCCGTAGAGGTGGTTACTGACTTGAAACTGTAGTTTTATTGGCCAGTAGGGGTCATTTCCAAAACTCCTTCATCTTCCTCTCTTAAAACCTAGTTGCCTCATGGTTTGGGCGTCTTTTCAGGCTTGTTGGCTGTTGGTGAAGCACCCTCCAAGAGGAAAAAACACTGAGAGAAGAAGGGAGCCACTTTTGAGATTTTAAGTATTTTTCTCTGTTTATTTGCTAAGTTTTTCTGCATAGCTGCCTAGCTTGAGCATTTTCTGGCTTGTTAAACTTGATTTCTGTATTAGTAGCTGTATTTAGAGCACAACCAAAAGCTGTTTGCTGAATTTCCTGTTTACACTTAATTTTAAATTGTTTTTTCTTAAAACTTGCATATTTTCTGTCCTTGACCTAGCACTCTTGTGTGGGGTCATTTACTGCACTGTTATAACTTGATATTACTTGTGAACCTCTGCTATCTCTGTAAAAACAAAACAAAAAAATCTTGCTTTTTCCCACTTTTCTGAGAGTTAAAAAGTTCAGTTACAGGCTTGCTGTTCCTGAACTGTTTGAAAGTTTCTGTGAGGCCATTTTTGCTTGGGCTGAAGGAGGGTCTCTGTGTTGATCAGTGGCAGTGAATAACATTGAGCAGCTTCCCTGCCCCCTGTAGAGGTGGTTACTGACTTGAAACTGTAGTTTTATTGTCCGTTTTGGGTCTATTCCTGCTTCTTTCCAGCCCCTGCTATCAAGCACGCTTTAACGTGCTTTAGCGCTAAGCGAGTTGCCACTAGAGCAGCATCGGGCAGTGCCGGTTAAACAAGGTTAAACTCTTCCAGAAAGTCTGTTCTTCAATTTTTCCCTTAGAGCTGCTCTGTTAGGAACCTAAACAGTTTACACCTTCACTAAAAAGTGCAGCACTTGTTCCAATTAGCTTTTTCTTCTCAAAAAGCTCAGCACTTGTCTTATAAGCATATCCCTTGTCTTATAAGCATTCTCTTTGCAGGTCAAGCACTCCTATATTATACAAATCTCTCACTAGCAAAACCCCCCAGGAGTGCCCACTTCCCTGCTAAGCCCACTACTTTTCTGTCTCTTACCAACTCATAATTCTTTCTAGCATGTCGAAGGGTCAGATGCTGGCGTCCTCTCCTGCCCAGTTGGTGAATCTGGGAATTCTGAGACAATGTTACAATTGCCTCATGTACATGGACAACCCTCTCCTCCTCCCACGTAACACTAACACTTGTGAGAGATGCAGCTATTTAGCCAGACTGGAGGCTGAGCTCTCTCAACTCAGGACTGGCAAGACCAGGCAGGAGGAGAAGGCAACTACACACACCACAATACCAGTCTCACATAACTCAACCACACCACTGAATCAAACACATAAACACACTAAGACATACTCGGAGGCTCTGAGTAAAAATTTACCTAAACAGCAGAGGCCTCCAAAGCAGACACCCAAGCAACTGCAAACTCAATACACCACACAAACAACACATAAACAACAAAATCAGTGTGCAAAGCAGTCACTGCCCTTAAGGCCAAATACAACACCAAACATACTTGTCATAGGTGACTCCATAGTCAGACACACTGACGTCCCGCTCACCAGACTGAGTAAGGAGAATGTCACAGTAAGCTGCCTGTCGGGCGCTAGAATCTGCCACATAATGCAAGCACTCAGGTCTCTCAACAGCAGGTACAAGTACGACTCAGTCATTGTCCACGCTGGTGTCAACGACCTGAGACGTACCTCCTTGGACTACATGAAAAGAGACATTGAGGAGCTCTCTGATTATGTAGCTCAGGCAGGTATGACCCTGACCTTGAGCAGTATCCTACCTTCACCTAGAATGATGCCACAATACAGTGATAAGATGATCAGCTTTAATAATTGGCTTAAATTCTGGTGTCATTCAAAGGGGATCCAATGTCTGTCTGCCTGGGATGACATGCTGGACAAGCCACGCTGCTTCGCAAGGGACGGCTTGCACCTATCACCCCTAGGCTTCCGGATATTGGCAAAGGCTCTTGCCACCCCCATAGTGCTTTTTTTAGGCAAGGCTCAAATTCTAAACCTACCACCCTAGAACACAAAAAAGGAAAAAAACTAAGGGTAATGCTGCTCAATGCCAGAAGTCTCAATCTCAAGATGCACACACTTAAGGCCCTTCTCAGTATGGAGAACATCGATGTCTGTGCTGTGACAGAAACCTGGTTCAAGGCTCCTGAGAGCACCCCAGCACTATCAGGTTTCACCTCATATCATGCGTTCCGGCCCCAAAATCCGGACAACACCAAGAAAGGGGGGGGGGTGTCCATATTCATAAAGGACACCCACACCTCAAGGTTGGTGGCATCACACGATGCATCGGAGACCATCCAGGTGCAATTAACCATAGGCAAGACTGCTCTGCAATTTGTAGCATGTTACAGGCCACCCTCTCAAACTCAGGAACCTCACATGGCCTTCCTGAAAACATTGGAGGGGATAAATGTATCTCCAAACACCATCATACTAGGTGACTTCAACTACCCTAATATAGACTGGGAACACTACTCAAGCCCAAACACTCTAGCCCAAAGGTTCCTGGAGTTCATAAACTCAAATGCCATGGAACAACTAGTCACCATCCCCACAAGAGGAGAAAACATACTTGATCTCATCATCACGAACATGGGATCACAATGTTCAACACCGGAAGTATACCCCTCACTGATGAGATCAGATCATAAACTAATCTCGCTGGAGGTCCTCATCCCGCCCTCACCTGAAATAAAAAAGACCACAGTGAAAAACTTCTCACAAGCTGACTTCACACTTCTAAAAACTAGTGTGGTCTCCTTTAAGGCCCCTGAACCAGTGGTAAACATTACTCAAACCACTGAATCACTTACAAATGCCTTCTACCAGCACCTACAGGACTGCAAGGATCAGGCAATCCCAAACAAAACTAAGACTGTTTGTACCAAAGGCAAGCATCCAGTCTGGTGGACCCCAGCCATAAACAAGCTCTACAACAAAAGGAGGAAGCTACTACAAGATAGAGCAAAATCCTTGAAAGGTAAGACACCTTTGATCATTATAAGTAAAAAACTAAGAGCTCTCATAAAATCATCCAAGGCAAATTTTGAGAGAAAAATCACCAAGGACTCAAAAGACAATCATAAGGCCTTCTTTAGCTATGTTAGAAACCTAGGAGGAAACTCCCAGATATGCTCAGAATTAGTTCAAAATGATGTGAAGATTACTGAACCTACACACATTGCCAACATACTGGCTGACAGGTTCAGTGCAAACTTCTCCCCTCCCCCAAAAGGAGAGCTATCTATACCAGAGGATTGTAGCCCCCAAACATCTCCAACACCCAGGTGAGAACTGCTCTCTCCAAGGCAAAAACACAGCATCCATGGGACTGGATGGTGTCCCCGGCTGTGTGCTCCATGAACTCAATGAGGAATTAAACCCGCAGTTAGGACAGCTGTTTAATCTTAGCCTCACCTCAGGATACGTACCCAAGGAGTGGCGCACGGCGACTGTGGTCCCACTTCACAAGGGCGGTGCCTCCACCGACCCTGGAAATTACCGTCCCATTAGCTTGACAAGCCTTATCTGCAAAGCCATGGAGAGGATCATAATGGAACTCATAAATAAAGACATAGGGAACTTGCAGACTTTGGATCCAACCCAGTTTGGCTTTGTCAAAGGCAGATCATGCCTTTTAAACTTGGTTGACTTTTTCAAGACAGTCACCAAGGCTATTAATGAGGGAAAGGCAGTCCATACAGCCTACCTCGACCTGGCAAAGGCCTTCGACACAATACCCCACTCGGGTATCATCGAAAAACTCATCAGCTTTAATGTAAACCCATACATCACAAGATGGGTTGCAAACTGGCTAAGTGACAGAACCCACAGAGTCAGAGTTGCTGGAGCCATGTCAGACTCAAAGCCTGTCACAAGTGGTGTCCCACAGGGCTCAGTCCTGGGTCCACTCTTGTTCGGCATCTACTTTTCTGAAGTACAAGCAAACACAGGAGGGTTATGGCTGACAAAGTTTGCAGATGACTGCAAACTGGGCGCCATAGTCGAAAACACATCTGACACAGATATCCTTCAGAAGGGCCTCACAGAAATGGATAACTGGTGCCAGAGCCATGGCCTAAAGTTAAACGCCAAGAAATGCATAGTCATACCCTTTGGGAAAAACAAGGTCACCCCTAGCTACCATATAGGTGGCAATCCACTGAGCACAGAAGTCATCAGGGATCTGGGGACCCAGGTTGACAGTAGCCTTTCGTTTGACACTCATGTTGCTAAAGTAGTTAGGAAAACCTTCTACATTGCCCACCTGATCATGAAGGGATTCACATCTAGATCAAGGGAGGTCATCGTCCCCCTGTACTCATCACTCATTAGACCTATGATTGAGTACAATGCCCCATTCGGAATGTATCTAACCCGACACCTGCAGCAGCTGGAAAGGCCCCAAAAGTTCCTCACCAAAAGGATAAAGGGTCTCAAAAATATGTCTGATGCTGCCCGACTGAAAGAACTCCAGCTCTATTCAGTCTCATACCGCTTGCTCAGAGGTGACCTGTGCCTGACATATAAGGCCATGTCAAACCCAGATTTGATGAATATGCTTCACCTCAAAAAATCTAGATCCCTCAGAACCACAAGGGTGGGAGACTTAAACCTTGATACGGTTATTAATAGAACGTGCTGGAGGGACAGATTCATCACCCAGAGACTCCCTATGCTGTGGAACAAAATCCCGGTACATGTGAGGCAGAGCACCTCGCTGGCCTTGTTCAAGAGGAATCTTGACCAATGTATGGGAGATCGCAGATATACCCCAGGGATTACTTCAGTGTCACTGCTTGATAGAGGCACAACAAAATAATAGGCATAGTTTTATTCAAACTAAAGGGGTGGCGAAAGCCACATAACTATGGGCTAGGCTTATAAATGCCCTTGGGCAGATAGCCTAGTATGAACCTATGAACCTATTTCTCCAAAATGTATCTATTTCTTCTTTTTTTGGTGGTGTTTCAATTCCTTTTGCCTTGTTTCCCAATTCTACATAAACATGTTTGGGTCATCAATACATTACTTATCTTGTACTTTTGCTTTATATTTATCTGCATATCTTCTAAGATTTTCTGCATGTACTGATATTTTTAGTTTATTATTTGTGATAGTACACAATAGATCTTAATCTGTTCTGATACTGTGCATTGTTTTTATCACGTCTATCTTTCTGAGTATTTTTGTGATCTGTTCTCTCTTCTACACTCTTTTTTAACAGTGACATTTCATGTCTTAGTTGCTTTATAGTTTTTTCTGTTCGATACTTCCATGATGGCATTCAACTTCTCCCATTCTTCCTTGCTACCTTATGTTTTTGTGGTAAGACTTTGTCTGTTATTAATTTAGCTGCACAATAATGTATCCTATTTACTTCTATTATATCACATGGATCTTATCTGTGAACAGCCTAATTACTGCGTTCATTTGTTTTACCAAACTTCTAACTTTTTGGGTTTTATTGAATTTTTTTATTCTATTTCTTTCATTGATCTTAATATGTCTGTACATCTCCATTAAATCAAGCAACTCTTCTCATAGATCATTTTCTTCTAAACTGAGGGCACATTCCTTGTTCTCAATTTCTTGTGGGGATTCTATAAAAAGCTCGAGAGTATCTTCCTGTGGCCCATTTTCATCAGTTTGATCCTGCATCATCAGTTGGCCTTTCATATGGGAATCCACTGACCTATCACTCCACAACATTGACTGCATCAGAGTTGCCACAGTTTCCTGTTCCTTCCCTTGCTGTGCAACTACAACTGAATGTTTGTGCTGGTTTCCTGTGGAAGGCTCAAAAGTATCTTCCTATGGCAACTGATCAGATGTTTCCCACTCCACTGATTTCTCCTTAATTTGGGATCCATTGCTCAAACCTGCTGTGATGTTATCAGAGTTAGATTTTCTACACTAAACCCTTCACTTCACAGATAATCCATAACCACAGTTTCTATTTCTTTAACTTCTCCATTATTGATCCTCTTTTCTAATTTTCCTCTTTGTTTTCTTATTGTTTGTATTGTGAAATTTTCCATGTCTGGATAACTTTGCCTGTATTTCTCTTCAAATATCTTTGGTGCTGCTCTTTTTGTATTGATTAGTTTTGCTTTCTCCTTTGCATAAAAATTGCACCATATTAAATCTCTTTTTCTTTCTCATCTCCATATTTCTTCTTCAGACGTCCCCTGCTCCTCCTGTTTCTCCTTACTTTGGGGAGTTGTTGCTCCATCATGCTGTGATATAATCTGTGTTAGACTTGCTATGTTAAATCCTTCACTTCACAGGTATTCCATAACTTCAACTTCTATCTTTTTAACTTCTACTTTACTAATCTTCTGTTCTATGTTCTCTCTTTATGATCTTAGTTTTTGCACTGTGAATTTTTCATATCTGGATGCCTTTGCCTAGATTTCTCTTTGAGTATATTTGGGGCTACTCTTTTGTATTGATTACTTTGGCACATAAATATTGTACCATATCAGATCTCTCTTTCCCATGTCCCTATTTCTTTTTTGTACCTTTCAAAAGTGTCTAGAGTTTGTTCTTTATATTTTTGTACTTCTTTGGTCACTTCTATTTCCAAATCGCCCGTGGTTTCTTGGTCTAAATATTTTTTTCATAAATCTGTTGTATTAATGAACACACATTTTTATTTGAAGCTTCTGACAGTTTTGCTTTGGGAAGTATTTTTCTTTCCTTTAATTTCTCTCTTAATCTTTTTGTCTGAAAATTCTGGGCTTCTTGCATAATTGTAACAATACATAATTCTTTCTTATCCTCAATAGTCTACTATCATCTTTATGGCCCTTTTTTGGCCTATTTTTGTGATTTTTGTGGACTACTACTTCCTTCTACAACAGATGGGCCATCCTCCCCCTGGGCCTGTACTAGCCTCATTGTAGAAATGTTTCCTTGTCTTGAGGATTCTACACTGTCATTTTTTTTCAAGTCCTGGCACTAGTGTGCCTAGCAGGACTGGGCACTTTTTTATCCTGGGTCTTGTGCACCCAGCTATCTTTTTTATTTTAATCTGCTTCTATCCATGATATATGCTATATAAAATGCAGCCTATATATCAGAGTTATCTTGGTGAGATTTTGTGAAAAACAGGGTTTTCCTCATGAAAGTACTCACCAAGATGTGAAGATGAATTCAGTTTCAGCAATACTACACTCTTTTGCTTGCTGACGTAGCTCTCTCCAGTTGGCCCCCTATCATCTCTCCTTTCAGACAACTATCATCTCTCCATTCAGACCCCTATCATCTTTGCATTTAGACTCCTATTATCTCTCCATTCAGACCCCTATCATCTCTCCATTCCAGAGAGTTTCTCAATGATACCTGAATGGGGGATTCTGTCAACAACTTTGGCCAGGTCAAGATAAACAATACACACTGTCTTACCTTCATCCAGGTCTTTGATGACGTTCTCAAAGAAGTCTAATAGGCTTACTAAGCATGATCTACCCTTATCAAAGCCAAATTGGCTTGGGTATAGAGTTTGAAGATCACCTATGCCCTTGGTGATAATGTCCATGATGATTCTTTTCATGAACTTGCAGATGAGACTGGTTAGACTTATGGGGCTATAGTTCTCAGGTCAGCTGATGATTCCCTTTGTGCAAGTGGGTTACTGTTGCTGTTCTCAGGCTATGATTAAAGAGGACACTAAGAGGGTCCACTTGGTACTGGCTTACATTGCTTAGTAAGCAACCTGGGGTGTTATCTGGTGCCATTGAGGTTGTGTTATTAGCCTTGGAGAGAGCAGATATGACCTGATCTCGACAGATACTTGGCAGACGACTGTTGTTAGGTATGCTTTGGGGTATGGCCTGTGGGTCCAGGTGGGTGAAGTTTTGCCAAATATGTCAGCTAGCAGGTTTTCAGTTTCCTCCAGTGCGGCTTCATGTTTAAACTCCTAGCATTAAGCAGCAGCAACTTGAGTTTGCCTCCAGTGCATTTTTTACATCAGAACTATGGTGGAGGCAAGTGCCCTGTTCAGTATCCAACATCCTAGAGGACACAGGTACAGACCATCTCTTTGAAAGCAGCATGGCCTATCAACCATCTCATTCCAGGTGAGAAATACTGGATCCCCTTGGACTGACACCAGAAGCTAAGCCAGTTGTTGCTGTTGATCATTTCTTGTTTATATTGTGGCATCATCTTCAGTGACAGTACATTCTACATATGCATTCACTGTGCAGTCCATACTGTATCATGTTCATATGTGATTAGTGTTCATGCTACAATGTCTTCATTGACATGCCCTCATCTGCTTGTACATTATGTTGTTTCATCTGTCCTTTTTCCCTGTGTTCATTCCTATAATTCATCTGTGTGTCCCTATTCAATACATAAACTTCCCCTGACTGTTTATTTATAATGCAGTTTATGTACCCTTACTGATCATTTACTCAAAACTTTTGTTCACTATGCCTGAAATAGGCTTCTACAATCCTCTGCACTGTATACACTGTAATGTAATGTGTTGGAAATACATACATTGATGTATTAATAACCCTGGTAATCATTGTGGCATTTCCTGCAAACACGCTAGTTTTCCTGTAAGCAAACAGGTTTATATGTCTGCCACTGTTTCTGTTGCTTTACATGATTTCCTGGTTGGCAACGCTGTTGTTAGAAATTAAACTGCATTTGTTTATGTTTAAACATGGTGCGCAACATGAATATATAATTAGGGCTGCTGCTTAGCATGCAGATACGTAAACTCTGTGTAGGCTTGGCGATAAGCCTGCATGGGGTTTATTGAATCCCCAGGTATGTTCACAGACACACACACACACACACACACACACACACACACACACACACACACACACACACACACACACACACACACACACACACACACCTTATGTTCAGTTTCAGAGCAACTGGAGAAATTCCAACTCACTTACTGCACATCTTTGAGGTGTTGGAGGAAACCACAACTCTTGTTCAGACGCACACAGTGACAGAGAGGGCATGCAGACTCCACATAGAAAAAGCCACAGCCAAGAACTTAACCAGAGCAAAACTTTAAAAGATGGCGAGGCTATTCCCTGTGCCACTGTGTTAATGAGCAGTTGCTTTCACACACATCCTCTTCCTGCCAAACACCTATCATGTGTAATGTGTATGTTTGTGATGGCAAGTGAAAGATATTATGGTCAACTTGTTACTCTTAAATACACTGCAAACATACCTCCCACATAATGGAAATACTGAAAACATTTGTGACAAAGTAAAATAAATTATAGCCAACTTGTTACTCTTGCTCTTACTCTACAGCCCCCACCCCCACACACACACAACAATTGTAATACTTGTTTTGTACTGATTTCAGTAAATGACAATATGTTGTGTAGCACTGCTATACCAGATCAGTGACTGCTCAGCAGTCATCAAAAGTAATGCATACCTGTCACTGTCTGTAGTTTCACATAATGCCTCTCATTTTGCTTCATATTTTTGTCTTGTCTCTGCTGAAGATTTTGATTTGCTGGTAAATCATTCAGGATTATAGACAGTCAGTAAAGTAAGACATTAGAGTTTCATACTTATTATTATACAGAAATGCATAGTGATGCAAAACATGTTATTGTACTAACTCTATAATAATATTTAAAAGTGCTCCTGAGTTTGAGCCTTTATTCTGTTATTTGTTTTGGCTCTGCCCAGATTTCTTCAGCGTTGAAGTTGAGAGTTATAGTATCTGGTATCCTGCCAGGTTTTATACAACTCCCTGAAAGAGAAAATCAACCATGAACATCAATACCATCTGCTCGTCTTAAAATCCCAAGTAGCGCTGAAAGTGGCAGCTCTGGGCTGCTGATCTCTAGTGCTTATTTCACTTAATTGCATTCATTGTTTACTGGCTTCACCCTAATAGGGCCATATACAACCCGACCTTGTTTAGGATAAAGTATGTAATCGGAGAATGAATGAATGATTTTTTCCCTCAGTTCTCCCCATACCAGATGCAGTTTTTGTGGGGCCCTCACACAGTTAACGATGACTGGGGGACTCCTTTCGCCACTGGCATTTCTGTTGACTAAAGCTGACTATAATGTTAGCTTTAGCAGAGACAATGCACACTATTGGGAGTTAATTAAGTCAAGGGCCCTATGTCAATGGTAAAACATTTAGTGAAATTATGAAGCCTGCTATTTGACAAAACAGTTATTACAACCAGAAATTCCTTTGAATTTTAAAAGAGAAGAATTGGTGCCAATCCTTAGGATTCTTCCTCCTAAGTGCTATTATTACCCACCTGGTTTATTACATACACAAGATAACTGTACTAGTGTTTGTTGATTTGGAAAACAATGTTACAAATGATCAAAATAACATAACTTGCTATGGTTGGGGGCCCCCTTGGACCATGAGTATGTTCACCAGTTGGCAACAGATTATTACTTAGTACCAAACCCACCCCAGTCAACAAAGAAGAAAAGGTGCTGGACAGATATAATAAAAGAATATTTTCTTCTACCACCTTAGTTTATAGAATGCACAACTACTAGGCATATATTTGGAAGTTTATTCTGTTCTGTTCTCTGCATACAGTTTGAAGGAATACTCCACCTCACTTCCTTCAAAGGATAGCTCCTTTCTGAATTATATTTTTTCTAATCTTTCTGAAGTGTCTAAACATGCTTTGAAGAGTGTGTATGATTGTGCAAATACTGTGTCTAAGACCACTGCTATTGCAACAGTTTTGAGGAGATATGCATAGGAATGTAACAAAAAATTTTGCTAATTTTAGTAATGAAGTAAAGTCTAAAATTTTAAATTCTGAATTACATAAGGATGTTTTTGTTTGACCCTTCAGGTCATTAAATAATTTGATGAAAGATGGAAGTTAACACAGGAAGTTAGAATAATCTGTATGAAGGTGAAAGTACTAAACTTGTAAAGGACCTTGGAATTTGTACCACCAGAGCATTAGGATAAACAAAGAAACTTGAAAAAAAAACACTGGAAATGGGCAAAATCAAAAAGTAAAACAGAGACTGTGTGTTGAGTGCTTTCATCCCAATTTATTATCCGGAACTTCTTCAGAATAGATGATACACATCTATAAATATAAAAAAGAAACAGACAAAGTTATTAAGACAGATGAAGTAAAGTGGCTTCAGAAAGTGAATAAGCCTTAAAATGTTAGAAGACTGGCAAAAAAGATGAACACTATAAATGGAAATGTTTAGAGAAATTCGTATGATATAGAAACAAATAAAATATACTACTGTGCAGCTAAAGGAACAAGTAGAATGCTGATGTGGAAGCATCGAATATGGAAAATTTACTGCAAATATGACAAGAAGTAGCACTATTAGAAAAATAAAGAAACAGGAACAGATCATCAACAATTCTTAGTTGTGATCAAATCACATAATATCAAAACAAACAGGATTTATCTTACACTGCCTCCAATAATAAACTACAAATACCAGCACAAGCAGAAAAACTTAGATGGTATATAGAAAATAAGATGGTCTGGATACAGGAATTCAGGTGTCTCATCCCCTATGTGTTTTTGTGGATGATAGACCATGCAAGCATTCCCCATCAGTATTTTGCTTATAATGTTCTTTTAAACATACTGAAAGTAGGACAATGCATATTTATCTTCATGTGAACCTCAAGCTTGCAACACTGTCCTGTTGTCATTAAAGGTAAAACTGGGTAGAGCTTCATTTTCTGCATAATCATGCTTAGCCTGCCTTCTAGATGGACACTCTATTAGCATTTCTGATTGGATTCACTGTAGTACCTTCTGTATATTTTGATTTCACCATGTTAATAGTGATTGTCAAGATATTGAATGTGAACATAGAGCTGATGTCAGGGCTTAGAGTTATTCAGCAGCGATGGCCACGTTTATTTGTTTATTTGTTTGTTTATTTATTGGAAGTTTGTTAACTGAGTCAATAACTGATCCATCAATTATTTTCAAGCAACAACCCAGGTTCAGCAGCAAAAACATTTTAAAAATACAGTCAGATCAGGCACATGAATATGCAGAATACTGTAATACAGTGTATGAATATGCAGAATACTGTAATACAGTGTATGTATATATATATATATATATATATATATATATATATATATACACACACACACACACACACACACACACACACACACACACACACACACACACACAAACACACTCTAGAGATGCAAGAAATAGTCAGTACTATAATCACACAATATAGCTGATAGTAATAAACAAAAGCATTCAGCATGCATTCAAAGATAAGTTACACAAAGCTGCAAAAAGTACTTTTGCCTTCATTTATGATGAGTAACACCCCTATCAGAATATATTACTTTACAATGAGTATAACAGTCTAAACTATATGATTGCAGTGAATACCTTTTAGAAGACCAGCTGTCATATATTTACTTACAGCATTTGCAGGGTATAAATTCTACCTAGAGACAGATGGTTGGGAGTCATACTTTGGGAACATGGTGTCACTGCTGGTCTCACTCTTTGATCGGGAGCTACCTTCCAGAGTTGGTGAGGATACAGGAAGAAAAATTAAGGGGTCTGAATTTATAACAGTAGCACCTAGTATCTACAGAGGGTGTGACACCTACTATGGCTGCTGGTGTCATATATAGTCCCCTGGTTTCACAACAGGCAGCTTTACATGTATTCATTGCTTGTCAACTGTGATCTCATGGCAGACAGTCAGTTTCAATGTTGACAGTTCTGCGAGGATGTGGATCTCTGTCTTTGTGACATTGTGCCTCTCCTGAGCACAATGTTGCAGTTAGCACAATTCTGGTACAGCTACTGCTGTCATGTGCTATGGCCAGTGGGGGCACATACATGTAGTGAACATGTCTCAGGGCCTTCTTGGGGTGCTTGATACACACTGCAGCTAAATCATTATCAGAGACCCTGATACTTCTTAGTGTGATTTCAGATGAAGTCCTGTCTCTACCATCTCCATGTTACCCAGTGGCACACCATCTGAGTCATAGGGTGTCTTAGGCAATGTAAACATTTACCAGCAGAGATCACCTGACTGTCTTTGTGACATTGTGCCTCTCCTGAGCACAATGTTGCAGTTAGCACAATTCTGGTACAGCTACTGCTGTCATGTGCTATGGCCAGTGGGGGCACATACATGTAGTGAACATGTCTCAGGGCCTTCTTGGGGTGCTTGATACACACTGCAGCTAAATCATTATCAGAGACCCTGATACTTCTTAGTGTGATTTCAGATGAAGTCCTGTTTCTACCATCTCCATGTTACACAGTGGCACCCCATCTGAGTCATAGGGTGTCTTAGGCAATGTAAACATTTACCAGCAGAGATCACCTGACTCCACTTCTAGGTCACACACTGTCACACCATTCCCATCCTAGAATGTATCAGGTCTTTCTCCCTACATAGTTCAATGTGGCCCCACAATCACTTCCTGTGATGTATTCTGTCTTTGTGTGGTCTGTGTCCCATCCTGTGTTTCTTAAGGGATAGTGCTCTCTCCATCTGTGCAAATAACGATGACCGTGACCAACAACACTCTCCAAATGTGTTGTATTGAAGTGATGCCTAATGAGAGTATAAACAGACAGACTCTGAACCAGCCAGAATAACCTCATTCATATAAATGTGGGCATCTTGGGCAACACTGGATCTGTTTTACTCTGTTCCCTTATGGCTCATACCTGCCGACTAAATGTCACTGTTTTACCAGCACTGCTGTGTCCTGCATCAACTAATGTATAGAGGAGATTTTTGCACATATCAAAGACACACTCAGTAACATTCCCTTACCCAACATGTTCATCATTACATGAGATTTCAGTGGCAGTTCAAGTCATGCATAGGACTTATTAGCCAGGGATTAGTGGAATATGTAGTATAACTTACAACAGATGGAAAAAACAAAAATTGGGGAGTTAATGGATAAATGCACTGTTTATCAGTACTCCATTGTTTGACTCAATACTTCTTTACTTACCAATGAGCTGCTGGTGTCAGAGGTCACCTAGCTAGAAAGGGCAGCACAAGTCACATTTGTGTCAACTATAAAAGTTGCATGCATTGTCAGGGTGACACACACAAATACTGGAGATAATGCCCTCTGCATTACATTCTTCTAAGCAGATAAGAGAATTGTAACCCTCCCTTTTGGCATACTTGCCTGAATGAAATCTACATGGGGTCCTTATTTCAATGAGGGTGTAATATATGGCACACAGTATGTTAAGCAGGCATGCAATGCTATAGATGCCACATATAGTGATGTCTCTATCCTCTGCAGTCCTAGCGAATCAGATGTGTTCTTTCACATGCAGAAGCATTATGCTTATGAACCTGTTGAACAGCTGTGAAGCAGACATCTGCTATTAACATACTATGTCTCCAGTTTGTGGCTGAATGGCCCTAATACCAAGAATAGTGTTATATTTACCTTTGTATCTGCAGCAGTGGACATGCCAGCACACATCAGCACACCATGCATTCCCCTAGATTCAGCATGTAGGTGATAGATGCCTGCCAGAATATTTACAATATGTTGGTCTACCTGAAACTAAACAGTGATTTGTTGGTTGGTCAAACTATGTAAAGTCTTCCTCTGTTTGACCTGTTGTCATTGTTACAGGCAACCACAGCATGCAATCTCATCATGACAAGCCAGTACTGTCCCAAGTAAGTGGTGCTGAATGTATACAGCTACTATTCCTAATATTTCTAATATACTGAATGCTGCTATCTGAACTGCAATGTCAATATCCATGGTGTGCCTTACTTCTCTGCAGAGTGGCAAAAATATCTGTGTAAGCTAGTAAGTAAACCATGTCGGAGCTGTCCAGACTGGAATCAATTTAATAGCCACTGAAAAATAATACATTATAAAAGCAAACAAACACAAAACATGCAGTTAAGCGCTTTTGTCTATGTAAGACATCATCAGAACTGCATTCACTAAAAAAAAGTTCTTTTAAACACCCCAAAAAACTGCCAATAAAACATACCCACCAAATTGAACTATAATCTTTTCCCAAGCTTTAAAAATCAACAAAAAATTGAATGTCCAAAACTAAGCAATTGTTTATCAACATGCCTACGTGAAAGGTTCTAAAGTTACTGAAGCACTTTTAAACCATATTTACCCTTCTTAATTTGCTTATAATAGCGATACTATAATTTAAGCCATGGTAATTTGCTGCGTCAAAATGAAGCTGCCAGTACATTTCCTGCTGAAGTAAGTAATTCATTCAGTCACTAGGGAACACTTCAAGTCTGAACTGCTCTAAGACCAAAATTTAAATTGTCTAAACCCAATACAGTTAACTGAATGTCTTGCCAGTGCACATTTGTTGTCATTTCAATGCATACTATAAAAATTAACAGTTTTACCTATATAGAAAGCTGAACAAGTGCCACATAATGCAAGATACGCTACCCTCTGTGAACTACAACATTTCCCCCCATTCCTGAAATCTTTCAATTTAGATTGCCAAATACCTTCTGGACTGGTGCATATATACACCATCTACACTTTCTTGTTATTGATGGTTTGCCCATTTCATAAACCAGCTTCTGTAGAAGTGACTTGATAATTATTTTATTCTTAAATGTAAACTTGGGAAAGGGAGAAAAACTCATTTTGATGCTATCATCATGTCACCCGATTCCAATTCCTATGAATGATTGCTTGAATATCACCAGTGTCTGAGGAATAGTGTAAATTCATATTATCTTTACTGGGAAATGTAGAAAAATGCTGTCCTGGTTCTTCCTCTATCATATGTCTCATCCCAGAAATCAGGATTGGAGAATATCAATCACCTCTATGAGCCCAAACTTTACTTTGCAGCTGTTGAAGTAAACATGCCAGGTAACCCCTGTTAATGAACATTGTCTTCAAAGTCTCAAATTGACCTAAACACGTAATTTGTTATTAACCTCAAAACCCTGATAATCTGGCTTTTTACCACCCCTTTCTTCTGATAGAAGGCGCGGCTACTATTAAAAGAAAAGAAGGCATTACAAAAAGTAGATTTTCTATACACTTGAGTTTCAATGCCTCCTGTAGGTGTTTTAGAAATCTTGATATCGAAGAAATTATTTTTTTTATCATCAGTTACTGTTGTGAATTTTAGGAATGTAGCACTCGATTGTAACACTTGTAAAAATTCACCAAATATTTTCTGATATGTGGCTTTCAGATATGTCTGACCTGAACTTCCAAGATTTGCTACAAGATTCTTTTGCTCCTTCCCAACCACAGAATCTTACATTATTGATTCAACAGTTGACTCAGCTGACCCAGATATTGTTAGAAAACAATACAGTCAATTGCTCTTGTTCCGCTGTGGCCAATCAACTTAATAAAAGGAATGAACAAACTGAAGGGAATCATTCACATTTGGTAACAGATACAGAGGGTAACTTTAATCAGAATGATTCTGATTGTAATGAACTAGTATTTGTATCTGGTAATCAAGTAATTATATGGCGTGACAACTTTGAGGTTGGATCTTTTAAGGAATATTTCCAACATTTAGATGGGAGATACCTGATTTTAAGAGAACAGATTTTACTTTTAGAGAAGAATGTACACAAGTATAAGAAACTTCAGCTTGATAATTATTTTTTAACTGAAAGTGTCAAGAGTCAGCATGTACCCAAGTGTCTACATATATCCACAAGGGGTGGAGTTGGATTCACCATTTCTTTTCGAGCTAGTAGACCTCTTTGATCAAACAGGCTTGGACTTGACCCATTTGCTGATTAAAGAAAAATGAAATGCGCATATCCAAGCTGAAAGAGAATATTTCTAAACGCGCGGACTCCATTACTTCAGACCTCAACTTTTCAAGATATAGACATGAATTTAACAAAGTTTTTCTACATTGGATAAAAAAACTATTCCAATGTAAGGCCAAAAAAGATACAAAAAAATGCTAGAGATGATTTGGATTATAAAAATCATGCAGTTTATCCTGGTCCCCTGGTTCAGTCAACAATAATTTCATTCATGTGCAAACAGTAAAAGATAATACTCCATAAGAGGCATGTAGGAATACACATGGGCATGAAGTCACTTTAGAGAGAACCGCACCAAGGTACTAAGAAAGACTGGTGAACAAGAGGGCCACAAATCAACAACAGTCAGCAGTGACCTGGACCTCTCCGAGAGGCATGAGATGGGTGAAATACAACAATCGGAGAGTGCACCCTTGAAGCTGTTTGATTGCAACTGTCCCTTGGAATAAGGTTGTTCAAACACTGATACCATGTCCATTTCATCATTTTTTTTATTTTAAAATCTACAATTTCACTAATTTGATCATAGGCTCAGAACATCATTAAGTTTTTTTGAAGGCCTATAATTTTATATCTGCCAGCTGGGCTATAATAGAAGACACATTGGTGGATTTAAACATTTTCACCCGCAAACTGAATTTTGATCTTATTTTCAATGACAATGAAAATTCAGATACACATATTAATAAGTTGAAAAGGAGAAGTCTAGCAACCCCTCTCTGAACCCAGTGCTTAATGTATTTGAGAAAGCCTGTGAAAGGAACATTCATGAATTATTGAATAACAAAAGGCACAGAAAATATTTCAATATGTCCCATGAAGAGAGACTTATTTTAAACAACTTTATTAAGGACAAGAGTATAAGATGCATGAGGCCTGACAAAGGAAGGGGTTTGGTCATCATGGATGTCCATGAATATATTGGATGGTTATTAAGGTTAGTGAATGATGAAAAGGTATACACTGAAGTGTCAGTTAATGAGATTAACATTGCTTATCGAGCTATAAAAGTAGCCCTAGACAAATTTCTTCTATTTTATAATACAAAAGAAGGAATCTGTCTTTATATTAAAATATAATACTTTACATCCCAGGAGCATGAATAAAGAATGTAACTGGAAAAGTTATATAGAATAAGCGTTGAAGTATGTATATATCTTTTTAAAAAAGTGGAACAAGCTTAATTGATTAATTGCTTTATTGTATAATTGTCAATGAATTTAATTATTGATGTATGATTTTAAATAAAAGCCATGTTTTTTTAAAACATGAATTTACTCTGTAAAGGGTGTTCCAAATCGAGGCGCTAAGAGAGATTTAATCCTGTGCTTTTCAAGTTTTATGTGATTTTTACACCTGCTGTAAAAATAAATGGTTTTGGAGGTATAATTCCTGATCGTTTGTGGTATAAAACAGTTTTTTGTCTTCAGTGGACTAAATGTTTTCTATTTGATTATGTATCTCAAGATCTGTACATTTTTTTAAGGGTGGAACATCATGTGATCCCCAACATTTTTGGGATCCTGAAAATACACTCGAGCATTTGATCCACCGTTACTCCCCATAGTAGCTGCTAGATGCTCAGCCACCAAACCACTTGCTAAATTTGCAGATTTTAAATTGAAAAACATTTTTGTCTCTTTTACACATATTGTAAAGGATTCATGGGATTGGCTCAACAAACTTAGGAACATTTACTTTGACCAATCTGTTATTTGTGACGTGATATTCAAAGTCTTTGTTTACTCTAATCCCACAAAATATCGAACTTGATTGGGTCAAACAAATTGCAAAGATGTTTGGTTGTTTGGATGCTACCGGGACATGTGTGGTTATAGATTCTATGGACATGGTATTACACAATAATTTTCTGACTTTTAATAGCGAGTTTTTCAGAGAGATATTGGGTGTCATCATGCTGCTTTGGTGGGAATTGGATTATGTATTCAAGAGCCCCTGTTTTATGAACTGTAAAGGATATTTTCGGTACTTTAATGACTTACTGATTGTCGGGGGGGGGGGGTACCAAAGAAGCACTTGGCGAATTTTTAGAAGTGTTACAATCAAGTACTACATTCCTAAAATTTGCATCAGTAACTGATGATAAAAAAATTAATTTCTTGGATACTGAGATTTCTAAAACACATACAGGAGGCACTGAAACTCAAGGGTATCAAAAATTTACTTCCTGTAATACCTTTCTTTCTTTTAATAGTAGCCACCCCTTCCATCAGAAGAAAGGGGTGGTAAAAAGCCAGCATATCAGGGTTTCGAGACTGACGATAAATGACATGATGTATTTAGATCAATTTGAGACTTTGAAGGCAATATTTCTTAACAGGGGTTACCCAGCAGATTTATCTGAACAGCTGCAAAGTGAAGTTTGGGCCCATAGAGGTGACCGATATTCTCCAATCCTGATTTCTCGGCTTAGACATATGACAGGGGAAGAGCCAGGACAGCATTTTTCTACATTTTCCCATAAAGATAACATGAATTTACACTATTCCTTGGATGCTGGTGATATTCAATCCATTATTCATAGAAACTGGCATCTGGTGACATGTGATGACAGCACCAAAAGGAGTTTTTTCCCCCTTTCCCAAGTTTACATTTAAGAATAAAAGAAATATCAAGTCACTTCTAGAAAAGCTGGTTTATGAGACAGACAGACCACCAGTAACTAGAAAGTGTAGACAGTGTAGTCAATGTCCACATATATATATATGTACCAGTCCGGAAGGTATTTGGCAAACTAAATTGAAAGATATTAGGAATGGACAATATTCTGTTGTAGTTCACTGAGGGTAGTGTATCTTGCATTATGTGACACTTGCTCAGCTTTCTATATTGATAAAACTGTTAATTCTCTGAATAAGAGATTTTATCAACATTTATATAGTATGCGTTGCGATGACAACAAAAGTGCTGTGGCAAGGCATTCAGTTAACTGTATTGGGTTTAGACAATTTAAATGTTGGTGTTGGTGCAGATCAGACTTGAAGTGTTCCCTGGTGACTGAATGAATTACTTACTTCAGTGGGAAATGTGCTGCCAGATTCATTTTGATGAGGCAAATTACCCTGGCTAAAATGATAATATCTCTATTTTAAGTGAATTAAAAAGAAGGCAAATATGATTTAAAAGTGCTTCAGTAAGTTAAGAACCTTGTACATAGGCATATTGACAAACAATTGTTTTGGACATTCAATTTTTATTGCTTGATTTGTCTTCATTTGTTGATTTTTAAAGCTTGGGAAAGAATGATTGGTTCAATTTGGTGGGTGTGTTTTGAACTTCTTGCTAGTGAATGTGGTTCTGATGATGGCATACATAGACAAAAGCACTTAACCACATGTTTTATGTTTGTTTGCTTTTATAGTGTATTATTTTTTCAGTGGCTATTAAATTGGTTCTGGTCTGGATGGCTCCGGTGTGGTTTATTTTATTATTTTTGTTGATTATTCCATGTGTGCTTTCAGAGTGAGTCTATTAGTTTTTATCTATGTAAGCTACTACACATGCAGCTATGAACTGTAGCTATAGTAGCTTGAATCTGCTTGCTTGCATCCTCATTTGCTTGCACTGATTTATTTGTACCTGTTCTGCATTATTCACACCACAGGTTATTGTGCTTTTGCACAGCTTTTTTCTTTGAATCCCCCCTCCCCCATGTGCAATGACATGAACAAGATAAACTGAAGGAGTTTAATTGATTTAGTTGATTATGTAGAGGACAACACATACATACATGGTATTAAGGAGTTTGAATTATTTATTGTCAAATAGACATATGCAGCTAACTAGACTATGAAACTATGATGCTTCACAGTGCACAATTTGTTTGTACATACTGTTCTAACTGCCATTCTAGTTGTGCATCTCTAAGGACCAGATCCTACTCCAGATATTTCTGGAATTCTATAACCACTAATTTCAGTGGCAATTTTGGGATTGTGGGCTTGGTAGCTAAGCCAAGATGAACATGTTCCCTTGCAAGCTTGACTGAACCACCTTGACCTAGAAGTTGAGGAAGCCATCCTTATAGGCAAATGGTCATGCAGCTATGACCCTCTCCCTTCTGTAGCCCAGAATTTCTACAAGAAGAGTTTACTAAATCACCCATTCAATATAAACATGTGTGCTGCCACAGAAGGAATTCAGTATATTTCTGCTTCAGTTGGAAATCTGTCCACATCACTAAGACTCAACACAAGGACAAAATCTTGGAAATGAACTTTGTAAGCATGCGTTTTACATGAGTAAACAGCTTCCCTCTAATCTCTATAAAGCAGAGATGACATTTCTTCTCTTAGTTATTGTGTCTATTAAATATTTTATATTACGGATTGATTTAGGATATTCTGAGTGTCGTTTACCAGTGGGATCTCATTGAATATGGCTCCAACTCCTTTGTGTACATAAGCAGGTTGCTCAGTTTCACAGGTAAGAGTTTTACCAGCTCTGTTGTACTTTTCTGGAATGCAGTCCTTCTGGCAGCCATTTACAACTTTTATAGATGAGACCTGTGATACTAATAACAGATGCTGGGAGCTTGGATCATACTTCAAAGTTCTCCTTTGTTTTTTTTTTTTTTTTTTTTTTTTTTTTTTTGTGATGTCTAATGGGTGGGTCATGGATGTAGTATAATTTGTTTTCCTTACCTTTTTAGGTCTTCACTGGGTGGCTTATACAAATATACCATTATGGAGTTTGGTCTTCATATTTTGACCAGAAATTACTAAATCAGTTCTCCTAATTCTGGGTCTTCAGCTTAGAAGCATCAGCCTATGTATGCATCAGGATAGGAATGCCTTATGACAGTGGCCTCAACCTTATACAGCTGTGTATAATAGTCAATGTCAGTAAAGCAATAGGTATCACACTTGCCTTTAGTGCTGGCAGACCAGAAACTTGTGAGTTCCACTCCCAGTCTTGGTGATTGGATTGCTGACAATGCAGTGCAACATTAGGGGGAGTGCTACACTCTTGAGTGTGTTGTCTTTCAAATGAAACATTAAACCAATGTCCCAGTGGTTCAGGTGGTTGTAAACGATTCCATGGCAACTATCAAAAAGAGTAGGAGAAGCCTACCCTATGTTCTGGCCAAATATCCTCTAGTAGTTGAAATACCACCTTGGGTCTCCCCTGAAAAGATGCCTCTACTCAGAGTCACCTCATCAATAAAGGATAAGTAAAATAGAGTATTTCTTGTTTAGGTCACTAGTTTAGTCAGACTAACCTGGTCAACAAAGGATAACTAAAATAATTTACTTTCTGATTTTTTATCTACCATGTAACTTGAATTTAATAATGCTATTTTGATTCTTTTGTGATTTTCCCCAGGCTGATTCTAAAAATGGTCCATCTTGATCAGTGCTCTACTCTGTTAAATGAAACTAAGTAAACTGAAGACAAATGAGGTCTGTGCATGTGCAGAGCATTACGTTTTAGGAAATGTAACATTAACTGTAGGTCAGTGGTGGAAGTTTCCATATTAATGAGGCTATGCCTCTGTTGTGTTCATTATTTTGGAATATCATCTCTTGGAGTATGTCCTTACTGCAGGGAAGGATTAACATGTTTCTAAATCTGTTTCTTAGCAACTATTGACAGCATTACTATCTGTTATCCTTTGTCTGTTTTTTTAATTTCATTCTTTAGATGTCAGCAGTAGCCATGGTGGTGCATCGGTAGTGTTGTCGCCTCATAGCAAGAGGTACTCCTGTTCGATTCTCGGCTGGAGCGCCTTCTATGTGGAGTCTGTATGCCCTCCCCGTGGTTGGGTGGCATTCGAAAAACATGCGTGAATGGGCGTGCCTTTGTTGAAGGTTGGGCATCGGGCTGGCAACGACACCTTAAAAATCTGCTGCCAATCATTAGCGGACCAGAGTTTCGTTGTGGCGACCCCTAACTGAGAAATGCCGAAAGAAGAAGAAGAAGATGGCAGCAGCACTGGAGATCTGAGGCCTCATGTCAAGGCAGATGAAGTCAGGATACACTGCTGTATAGTATCTACCACTATAGGTACTCATACACCACTGTGTCTGATGGCTGTTGCATTGTTGAGAGGGTCAGTATCCACATAAAAGAAATAGGCTTATTAGGGAACGTTATGCAAACAGCTCTGATATGCCCTACATGACAGAGACCCATCTAGCTGTTTGTAAACATCACAAGTTGCCCTTGGCCTGAAGTTATACTATAAGGACATGAGCTTCACTTCATAATTTTAAGTATGGGGTGTCTGTTATGATCCAACCTATTCCTATGAGCAAGACTGATATCAAGGCAACTAACCCCGATAGCTGCTATACCTTGTGGATAGGTCATGTGGAAAGAGTCAGTTACATGATAGACTCTTTGACCACAAGACCATCTTATTGAATTTCTTATGCTTTGGGACACATTTAGTTCAGTAAATCAAAGATGTGTGAAATAAACTGGTGACTTTAATTTTCTTAAAGATTTAGCACTGGCTTAACTTGTTTCACATTTAACCAGGTGCTAGCAAAAGCAATTGCATCAATATCAAATTTTGGATATTGCGAGACAGTTTTCCCATTATCCAGGGTTCATATTAGGTATCTACTTAAATAATGCATCTGCTACAAGATCAGGGCATTTTTTTTCGAGCAGTCTCTTTTATGGCTTTTATATAAGTCACCATGCTGTTTTGATTTTTTTTTTTTATTTCGCTGTCTGTAAAAATGTGTCACATTTGGGAGGTGTTACACATCACATAATGGAGTTTTACAGTGCACTGTCTTGATGCAGGCACTTAAAACATTACATTTCCCTATAAAACTTATTCCAGAAATTCCTTGTGCTCAGAATAGTCAATAGCTGTGCAAAGAGCGCCTGGTTTGCTCTAAGAGGCACTTTACTCCTTGTGTGTTGACCTATATTGTTAATTTTAAACGGGTAATACGCCATTAAATCAGTTCAAACCCATTCGTGCCACTCCTCCTGTGCTAACAGAGTAAACTTCTTCAGCCATAGATATGTACTTTAAGAAGGCTGAAACATGCATGTCCACAGCTAGTGGGGTTTGGCTTTATTGGCCAGAATGTGACACTTAAAAAGAAAAAAGTAATGGGCATTCAGAACTGCCATATAGCTGAAACACCTGATGTCCTTAAGGAATCATTTGCATATATCCAATGGGCCTTTAATACAAGAGGTTTAAGGAGTCACACAGTGGAAACTCTGGCTTGGCTAGATTTTCATTGTAGTTTTTACGGATGGATGTGCACTTTCCTACTGCTTTTTTTAACTATTTTAGAAATCTCAGAAACAATGCTCAGAACTGTGCAGAGATAATGGTAAATGATGTAATATACTCAGACCCAGAAGACATACCTCATCTACTAGTGGATAAATTTATCTCAAATTTTACTTCTCCACATTCCCAGATAACGTACTGGTAGGTAGGTTCATTGAAGGTTCACTTCAGTGAACCCCTGTTCATCAGACAAAAACCATCAAACGTTCACTTCACTGAATGTGTCACACGGAGAAAGTAACTACTTGCCCAACATTTTCCCATAACACACACCAGAGTATTTTAAACCCAGCCAGGTATGGGGCTGCATTCCTCAGAATGGGGTCTGTGCCCCCCCACCCTCTACTATATATACCAACTCCAAGATCGCACTACAGTGGGGAAAAGGGCAAGTTTCCTTATGTTGGCCAACTAGTTTCTTTCCCTATGGAAATCCTTTGCTGATGTGAACGATTGATGGCTTTTGTTTGATAAATGGAGGTTTGCCCAAATGAACCTTCGATGAACTAATATATACCCCATACTGGCATCAACATCTCTAATCTCTCAAGAACATGACCTGAAAGCACTGTCTAAGGTCAAGAACACTGCTTCTCTGAGGTCAAATGACATACCAGGATCCCTACTGGCCAACCTGGAACGTAACCTATCACTCCCCCCCCCCCCACAGAGTCTATTCTGTATCAGTATCCATACAGGCTTTATGCCAGATGAATTAAAGACAGTAACACAGACATCTTTCTGCATAAGGCATCAATAGACTAGTTAAGCTAATTATAGTCCCAAAATTCTGATCAATCTCATCTATAAGGCTTTGGAAAGGATCATTATGGTATTAATAAATAAGGACATAGGCAAGTTACAAACTCTTGATCTTTGCTAGTTCAGTTTTTACCAAGGGCAGATCCTACCTACTTAACCTGGTCAACTTTTTTGAGAAGGTTACTGAAGACTTAGTTTTGTAGTTTCATTGACAGTTGTGACAGGACTGTGAACTACTGCCAGATTTGAGCCTTATTTTTATCCTTTTCTTACTACATTTTTTCTTAAACAGTGTTAGCGATAAATTTATGATTAGCCTGGTGCCTTGAACTCTAGTAGAATGTCTATAGGGAGTGTATTGTTTTTTTCTGTTTCAGGATTTGTGCTTCAGTGCTTACATGGTGTTGATTTTCCAGTTTTGTTCTTACAGCTTTATATTATGTTTATCATTTACCTGCTTAAAGATGTATTCTAGTACCTTCTGTTCCCCTGTTCTTTGTGTCTTCCCCTGCCCCCACTGAGTCATTAAGCTAAAATTTCTGAAAGAGCTGCAGTATTAACTATTTGATTGGCTCCATCTCTAACCAGCTTACTTCAAACTTGATTTTTTTCCCCAACCCTTTTACCATTTTTGGTTTTATAAGGCCTCCACTTCTTAGTAATCGGATTTCCAAACTCCCTCCATCCCCTCTTTCATTGCTGTTGCCTGTTGTATAAGCCATTTATGTACTCTTCCCCTCATTCTTTTCAATAGGTCCATGATATTGAGTCCCCATGCAGCAAACCAGTATTGCTCTTGAGTAAACCTACCTTAAAACATATTGTCTCCTGAGCTCAGCAAAGCTTGGCATCCTAGCTTGTGTTCCAGAAGTGTTTACTTGTATCCAGTACCATTTAGG
Source organism: Protopterus annectens (assembly GCF_019279795.1). Classification (NCBI taxonomy): domain Eukaryota; kingdom Metazoa; phylum Chordata; order Ceratodontiformes; family Protopteridae; genus Protopterus; species Protopterus annectens. The sequence continues at coordinate 1,780,815,225 of NC_056725.1, read as the reverse complement.
TAAAGCTAAGTACTTTAGATTATTAAATTGTACTTGCTTAAGTTATTTTGAGGGATTGCTACTATTTTCTGCTTTTATTTGTGCATTTCACTGTATTTTTATAAAAAAAAATGTTTTGAAATCACCTTCAGGATTGGATTTCCATCTAGTTGTTTATTTGGTTTGGGGTATCATTGCATTTGTGGGAATCTTCTACTGTATTTTTATATTAGGAGGACAGGGTTTATTCATCTTATGGCAGGAGGTGGTCTATATGAGCTGGGAAACACACAAAAGGGATTATAGTGTAGTCATTGCATTGGCCACATGGCTCATTAGTTACTTTTCTGTTTTTTCTGTGCTGCTATAAATTTGGTTTATTTGCACAGAGGTTTTCACTTCACAGCATCCATTATCAGCACGCTCTACAGTAGCACACACCTAGAAAGAAAATAGAATAGTCCATAAAACTGTACCCTGTAAAGCAGCAAATATAGAGGAAATACCATGCATGCTGACAAGCTTAGAGCAGCTAGTTGGGCATTGAGTGGTTATACATATAGATTTAGTAGAATTCAGTACTGAGGAAACAAAGTTAGTACAATTTAATACTGTTTAGCATACGCCATCTCAATAAAGCACCCTTATTAGTCTGAACCAACAAAAGATTGTTAATAGTGTTAAGGAAATTAAAAATTAATTAAGTTTCAACATTTATTAGAAATGACATATGTGTGGGAGACAGAACCAAAGTCTGTAATGTCTCCCCAAACAAACATGCCCAGGTATTTTTATAAGAAAATATGGTACTTTTCCGTTATACCCCTACCAGACCGCAACATTATTTTGCCAGTATGTGTTGCATTGTCAGTATCCATCTGAGTAGTTTATGTGAAATACTCTATATCCATTATTAAAAGCAATATTTTTTAAACATGATGTAGCTGTGATAGCAGGTTTCAGGGGAAATAAAACATGAAGTGCAGACATAGCCTGAGCCGTTGATGAACATTCTATTTACAGTAATTTACAGTAATGCAGGACTCCGTGTTCGAAAGCTTTATTTCCCGCTTTTCCTGTCAGTGTAGAAGTGTGTGAAACACTAATAGTGACATCTGCCCTTTTTTTTTGTCTGTGAAATATCACCTGTCCGAGTTATGGCTGACATGGATTTAACCCTCTGGGACTTACCAGTAGATGAGCAGGCTGCTCTTACTTTCCTGCAGCAGAAAGGCATTGTGCATAAAGCCTGAATTTGCTCTCAAAATCACCAGATGAGGTTGAAATTCTCCAGTAACCCCAAGTGGTTATGTAGACGTCGCTCCTGCCAGGAGGAGAAAGATGTCTGGACAAACACCTGGCTTTACGGATCCCGGATCCCAGATCCCTTTCCTGACTGCTGTTCGGTTCATTTATCTGTAGACTTTGGAGTTAACATCTGTGCAGTTCTGTGAAGCACAGCTGCAGCTGGACCATAACACAAATGTTGACTGGAACAATTACCTGAGAGAGGTATGTGCCCATGCCTTACTATCTTGTCCCAATGAAAAAATTGGTGGGCCAGACAGAGTGGTTGAGATAGATGAGAGCCTGTTCACCTGAAGAAAGTCCAATGTAGGTCGGGTTCTGCCCCCACAGTGGGTGTTTGGCAGTGTGTGTCACAAATCCAATGAGTGCTTCCTTGTGACCGTCCCTGACTGTTCTGCCAAAACTTTACTATCTGCAATCCAGGAACATGTGAAGGATGGAAGCACTATCTTTTCTGACTGCTGGAGGGGATATTAGTAAGAAGAATTGGAATTGGCAGGATACCGACATCTGACTGTCAATCATTCTTATAACTTTGTAGATCCTGACACTGGCTACCATACCCAGAAAGTGGAGCGCATATGGGGTACTGCCAAGTGGCGCAATAAACGCCAAAGAGGGACTGCCGACAACATCTACAATCCTATCTGACAGAATTTATGTGGCGCCGCATACATGACAAGAGACAATTCTTCAGTAGCATCCTAAATGACATTGGGAGTTTCATACCTGCTGAAGAGAGTGCTTCATGTCCTTAATGTTACAACATTTATAAATATTTTCAGTATCCCAGTTCTTTATGTTAATAATCCCTGTTTTTTCCACTACATGTAGTAAGTGTATAAACTGCTGTTTTGTTTTCAACATAATTAAACCTGTTTTCATGCACGAGAAAGTAGCACTCTTCTTTGTCTACTTCCCTGCACTACACACACTGTCACTCCTCATGATTTACACAGTCAGCAAAGCAAAGACATGGTAGGGGTCAAACGCAGTTCAACAAAACATGACACACTTCCACAATTTCTCCGTTATACAACTACCAGTCCATGGTGCTGTAATTTGCAGGTGTTTCCTCACAGAAGCAAGGAGTTGTGTATCTATCTGTGTTGCCCATATTTCCTCACAAAAAGAAAGAAGTTAGCATTTGTTCTTTATGTCAGGCTTTCTTTTAATACCTTAAAATGTAATGAAATAATGGCAAAACAGACAAATGTATAACTCCTTGCTTGTGTGAGGAAACACCAGCAAATTACAGCACCGCAGACTGGTCGGGGTATAACGGAAAAGTACCGAAAATACAAATGAAAATAAGAAGCGTTATTTATTAGACCACTGCCAGCATCCAATAAAAAGTTGTTTACTGCCAAGATCTGTAAATGTAGTTATTTATTAAAACAGTACTAAATATCTAAAATGAAATGTCAATGTCCTAAAAATTGGTTAGTTAAAACATCATTTTTCCCAACTCAGCATTAGTAATGTTAGAATGGTGAAATGCTTTTATGACAAACTAGAAGGAATGCAGTCTTAAGCAAACTAGCTGACACATTTTAACCTGTTCACATGTTTTACAGCAAAATACAAAAACATGGGTTGGACCACATACTCATATCCTCTTTCTCTCTGATATGCTCAGTTTGTTTTATACTAAGTGTTTTAACTTTCTTATTTATTTATTCCACTAAAATAGCATTCTAAACCCAGTACACCACCTACTTGCAGCTCACCAATCAAAGAAGTGAACAGCATAGACATGCAAATCCATATCTTCTCTGTAGCCAGCTTGGTACGTATGGGCATCTTTAGAGAAAGTAACATTATCTCATGTTTACCAACAACCACTTGATCCTTAAAGAGACATGAAAGGTGTACTTACACAATGACACTGGAGGCTAAAATCTTGTATACACGTGCACATCAGGTTGTCAACACATGGTACACATCACCCACCTCACACAGAACACAAAACACACATAGACTAATGTATGCTGAGGAATATAAAAGCAATCTTCCTAAGTAGCAAAGACTGCCTAGACTGCCCATTGGAAAACCTGTGCCTCAGCATGTCCAAAGGCACTCAGAAGAAACAAAACCTACCACTACAAAACCTACCCCCAAACACTAAGCTCCTAAGACAAGCAAACAAACACAATTCCCAGGACTCACATCATAGAAAGCTCCATTGTAAGACATACTGGTGACCCTGTAACCAGGCTGCACAAGGAGAAGATCACAGTTAGTTGCTCGTATGGATCCAGGATCAGCCAAATCATGCACGCACTCAAGTCATTATACCACAGGTACCATCATAGTCCATATATGTGCAAATAACATGAGGCATACCTCTCTAAAATATTTCAAAAGAGACATTATGGAGCTATCAACTATGTGTCTCATTCAGGTATAAGCCCAGCACTGAGCAGCATATTACCATCATGGAGGATGATGCCATAATAAAAGCAAAATATGATTTATTTCAAAAATTGGCTGTCTTTCTAGTGTCATTCTGAGGGGTCCAGCCAATATTTGTCAGCTTGGGAGGAAATGGTTAACAGACCATGTTGTTCTGACAAGAATGGTCTGTACCTGTCTCCTCTAGGCTGTTGAATACAGTACTGGATACAACTTTATTTATCCCCTATAGTGTCTTTTAGGCAATGCCAAATTGACAAACCTACCGACATAGCAAAATCAACTCAACTGATCTCAAAGTATTACTGATCAATGCCAGGAGTCTAAATAAAAAAACTACACTCCCTCCAAAACCTGAGTATATGGACAACTGTGCAGTTACCAAGACATGGTTTAAAGTGTCAGAGAGACCTCCAGCAGGTTAGGGTTTCAGTGCTTTCCACACTTTTAGACCAGTAGCTGCATAGAGAAGAGCTAAATGTTGAGGTGCCTTGATATACATTAATAACAACCATACCTCTAGAGTGATCAGAAAAGATAACACTCTGGAGTTCCTCCACATGCAGATCGCTATAGACAAAATCACCTACAATATCATAGCCAGCTGTAGGTTACCTTCCATGTCTTAAGAAACTCACAATGTATACTTGAACCTACTGGAGACACTTACCATCCAACCTAAAACCCTATGTATGGGAGACTTTAACTATACCTCTATAGACTGGGAATACTACATGGCCTCAAATCGACAGGCATAGTGATCTGTAAATACAGCACCTTTGGCCAAATAGGGAATATGCTCACTACAGGCTCCAACATACTGGACTCAATCTCTTATTCCTTCTTGGTAAGGTCTGACCATACAGCGGTCTCTTTCAAAATCAAAATCAACTCTGTATTCCCAGTAAAACCAGTAACAGTCAGAAACTATTCCAATGCAAACTACTTTTTTTTTTCAAAATTCACTGTCCCTCTAAACCCAGAGAACACAGCAGCCTGTGGTGAATTATTTTTAGAAACTATGCACAACCTTGTCAATGGCTGCATACAGGCTGCTGTAGCTACCAGAAGTAAGCCCAGAACTAGCCCCAGAAACAAACCACAATTGGTGGCATCCCAAATTAAATAAGATGTACAACAAGAAAAAAATGGCCAAAATCAGGAAGGATAATTCCTATAAAGATAAAAAGTAATTAAACTAAATTGTCAACTAAGAGGGCTAATAAGGTCAAGTATACTCATAGAACAAATATCACAACACATGACAGAAAGGCTGGAAAAAGTCAATAAGAACAGGTGAGTTAAACAGATGGCACACTGCACAACATGGACAATGGAAAACTTTTAAACTGGGTTAGGATGCATAACACCCATCAGTGAAAAGCAGAAAAACATATATACCTATGCACAATCACATTATGGCGCATTAAAAATTGTGTGCCAGTCATACCTGGATGTGTATCATCAATAGTTGGTGTGTGTTGGATGGTAATAAGTAAGGATCACAATACACATCGGATAAATAAACACATATCCAAACAGCCTGTCTGCAATGCAATTGTAAGCCAAGCAACATCACAGATGAGCAAATATAGATCTAAGAACACAGAAAACTCCAGCAGATGACAGAACAGAACCTCTGATCATGCATGTGAAAGGCAAACAACTGAGCACAGTGCTAAACAGCAGTACTGCAGCAAAGCAGCAAAATGGCTGCTAAATACACAAACAGGTGCATACAACCCAAACAAATATGTAATGGAAAGGATACATGTGACACACATATGCCATGGCAAAGGCAACACAAGTTGTAAGCAACGCTTACTCAGAGGTGATCTCTGCCTGACATACACGGCCATGTCCAACTCAGAATTGATGGATATGCTCCATCTAAAAAAAACAAATCCCAGAGAGCCACATGCTCTAGAGATATAAACCTCACCACATTGATAAATAGGACATGCTGGAGGGATAGATTCCTGTCCCAGAGACTCCCCATCCTTTGGAACAGGATTCCAATATACATCAGGCAGAGCCCCTCACTACACTCTTCAAGAGAAACCTTGACTGGTGGATGGAAAACAGAAAATTTACCCCGGCAATCACTGCAGTGGCTCTGCTGGACAGTGGTGCAGGGAACTAATGGCTCTGCTGGACAGAGGCACAGGGAACTAATCTAAGGGGGTGGCAAAAGCCAACACATTCTGGCTAGGCTTATAAATGCCCTTGGGCGATAGCCTAGTACTTACTTATGAACCTATGCACCTATATATGTATGAACCTATGCACCTACATATGTATGAACATATGCACCTATATATGTATGACTATCAGTGACATAAATGGAACGTACATGAAAATAATGTTAATATATATACACACACAAATGGCATGTAGGAATATTTACAAAAATCTAACAATGCAGTTGAAACAATACAAAGTTGTGCACATGAATTTCAACAACATACACTAGTTAACACACATAAAATGAGAACAAGGATGTATTGCAAGCACTGGCCAGTGACTTGTGTGCAGATGTCCTGACTCCATAAAACAGCCATACATTTGGCAAATGTTCACCATGTCAACAATATAATACATGATGATTGTAAATAAATGTAACAAAGGCAAACATATCACAACATATATTATGTAAATATGAAGGTGGAAGTAAGGTGGACCACCTGGGTTCACATCAGGAAAAAACAGGACGAGGTAAGTTTACACATTGCAAATGCATGTGCACAGCACATAGGGTGCTGTCGATGCCAACTCAAAATACATTTAAGCAAATGGCAAAGGTATGTCACATGGGCAGACTGATTGGTAATGCTAATGTGCACAGAAATGGGTATAAATCATACATACACAGTAATGTACAATTATGGAACATCAATAGATATAGGTAAGCAAGCTAAGACTTTCAGTCACACATGCACATATTCTGTCAATGCCAATGTTGAATAAACAACCACAGGTATTTGTCTCACACCTTACTCATTACTGATCAGAGGATACTCCTGTGAATATCATTACAGCACATTAAGGATAAGTCAGTGAATGCTCACATGTCAAATGTACAATGCTGTGTCAGTATGGATTGGACTATGTGTAGAGACATGTACAATCATCATTTAATGTGTACAAATATTGCTGAAAGCTGTGACCTTATATTGTGTAATGTACTGTTACAGAACAAATTATCATTGCCACAGTGTATACATTAATGCTACATTGACAATCAATGCAGTCAGAAAAGGACTCCCCACAGGAATGACATACCTATATATGACCCCACATGGCATCAGCATGGGTCTATATCACGTTGTTGAACTCTTTAAAAGTTTGGACGTCATATGGTTGACACCATGTGATCAAACTTTTAAAAATTCAAATGTTTCAATGGAGATCTCCATACAGTGTGGAATGGGAAGATTTCCGTTTTCTGCACTGTAGTGCGATGTCAGAGTTGGTATATTTAAAGAGTGGGGGGTGGGGGGTGGGGGGTGCATGGTGGCTTACCGCCCTGCTTAAAACCATTCAGGTAGATTTTTTCTTTGGTTTATTGTTTTTTATTACATTCTCGAACCTTTAAAAGTTTGATCATTTGGTGTCGACCATATAATGTTCGAACTTTTAAAAGTTCGATTATGTAATATAGATGCCATCAGCATTGCCAGCACATGGCACACAACAATAAATCCACCAGTGTGACAGCATGACAACTGCCATCTAAATCATATGGGCAAGGACATGTCCTTCTGTTGCACATACATGATATGGCAATACACAAATCCTAACCATACCACAGTGGTAGTGCTGGACAACATCTGTTGTCTGTCATTTGCCTCAGTAGAACACGTTTACATTGCAGCAGTAGGTCAACTGCCACAATGCATGGACAGTTGAATGTGTGAGGAAAGTGTAATGTGTTAATGTGTGTCATGCAGGCATTAAAACATAATTAAGTGACACATGATGATAGCTGCATGGTATGTTTGCACATTTAACACACAAGCATGGCAGCTACATTCGTATGCATGCACAAGAGTGTATATGCAGTCCAATCAATTATATGGTAATCAGCATGTTGGCAGCATAACACAATTGGAGCACACAGACAAACACTTATGACCTGATGAGCCAACCTGATGGGGATGAGCCTCATGAATGATCGCCTGGGCTATCTCTCTGAATGACTTGTGCATAGCCCAGACTATGTCCGCAAGAAGTTCTCTATCATCTATGCATCTGGGTTTAGAACACATCAGTCACAACCTCAAGGATCTCCTGAACATTTTCTTATTGGCAGCATGAAGCACGACAGGTAAGCGCAAAGCAAGCATATGTAACAATGCAACATGCCTTAATATTTGAATGGAATCATGCCTGACACTCCCTCATGCCACATTAACATAAGCAAAATTTGAAAAAAGCTTGTAAACATAAAGAGAACATTATTATTGGGACCCACACTGTCTAATAATGTTGTCTGTCATAACAAGCTATCCAGTTGAGTGTCTGAAAGCATGTCATTGTTTCAATGCTTTTTCCATTGCATCCCTGAGCAGCCATGTCTGTGAATGAATTTAAATTGTTGTCTTTGCATGTAATGAGTCATATGAACAGCCACCAAGTAACGTTGTTAAAATGAGGGCAAAGTGATATGACAATATTGTGGAAACTAGGCAAGCAGCATGATAAACATCTGAGCGAGAGAGCATGGTAATTCCCTGACCCTACATAAATATAAGGAATACAACAGTAACAAATAGTTATAATGTTCACTCATAACCACAGTCACAGCCTGTGACATGTGAGTATATGTTGCACAAACAGTATTGTGTGGTGACAACTATATGGAGAAAACTAGGTAAACCATAAGACAAACATCTGAGACAGGCAGCATGGTAACTGGCTGACCCCATCAATGTAATGAATACAACAGTAACAAATAGTTACAATGTTCAATCATCACAGCCTGTGACACATGAGAATTTAGTATATGTTGTACAGACAGTATTGTATGTGTAAACCTGTATGCATGACCTACCTACATTTAGTAGCAAAGAGAAGACTGCAAAACTCAAATATCCTGAAGATGCTTGGTGATTATGAAATATTCCAAAGAAACGCCTATCTACTCAAGTATTTACAAAGACAGGTTACAAGTATGTCATAATAAAAATGTTGTAATAAAAACACCCAAGGTGTTGTAGGCAGATGCAATACCAATGGTGAACTGAAGGGCATGCCACACAGTCTGCAAATGACAGTGTGAGCACTGACACAGAAGACACCCATTCAGACCGTGAAGAAGCAGACTGCACACAACATATCCATATATGCCAACACATGCATTATAAGCAGCAGTCAAAGCACTACAGACTTGTATGCAAAATATCCCCCCGAACATATGGTAACAGACACACAAACCCTACTGTCATTTAGGTTGTGGCCTACATTTCAAAAAATATCTTCAGAAAACATGGCTTGATGCTAAATGATATTTCAACATATTTGTATTTCTATCAGACTTTTAAGCAGGGGTATAGTGTGTTAATTACACTTCCCTTACTAATATATGATGGATAGTTAGGTATTCTATGCAATATACATGATAATGTAAAAAATATGGGCCTGTAACAAGGATTAAATGCATTTTAATTAACAAAGCAGAAAAAAAGCAGCATACCTCTCTCCCTTTACTACTCCTGAAGCCTGTGCATCCACTCAATGCACAGGGCACAATTTCAGTTTCTGTCCTCATTGCCTGAAAAAAGAAAAGGGCAACTATGAATGATGTAGTCCTCAAATAACAGGGATATACATTGGTCAGATTAGATTCTAAAAATGTAACATCTGAAGAACATCAGATAATCACCATGCACATTTTGCAATGTTATACATAGGCTTTTACATCTTTGAACACAGATGAAAATACATGAAATTCAAATTTCCAACAATAATATATGTCATAACTCTAACCTTGACACCTAGCAGTCTAGCTAATCCATAATGACTGAGTGTGTGTGCTGTTAATGAAGTGAAAGGACTTGGGGTTATGACATCACCTGGATGAGGGGTGGGCTACTAATATGAATCATGGTTTAGGATTTCAGAAAATGAACCTGCTGGGCATGTAGGTAAATGCTTAGTAAGTATGAATTCATGTCAGCACTATGGTCACGACCATTAACAACTATGGAAAACCATCCTTCAGTTAGTGGGAGTGTGGGACAGTGTCATTTATCACATAGCTTCTGTTAACAGTGACAAAAAAGGTGCTGTACATCAGGAACACAGTAAGGTTTGTATGAGGATTACATTTTAAGATATTCCTTGGCAAAATGCAGATCACAAATTAAATGCATACATCAATTCATCTGCATGTTCTGCATTTAATTTTTAACTCTGACCATATGATTCCCTCAAAAGATGAGGATGAGGTGGTTGCTGAAGTAAATTTAATAATTAATGAAAAAACAACACTTGATAGCACTTTTGAAAATAATAGTCTATTGCACAAATTGCTGTCAGACATATAGCAGTCTGTAACAAGCTTTACTAACCCTGCATTCAAACAGGTGCCCTTAACAGGCCATTACAGATTATGAATGTATAGGTAGGAATTTGACATATAACTGAGTTATTCATAACCATGGACAAAATAAATGTTAATATAAATAAACAATTTTGTAGAAAAGATGATACAGCTTTGTGTGAAATAAACCGAGATAACAATTTAATTATATGCATCCCATATGAGGATTTGAAACCACAGCATGCTGGCCAGTTTCTTTACAAGCCGAGCTAACAGGCAGCACATGTTTTTTCTTAACAGACAGATAGACACTGCATGTGTTTATCTGTATTCCTGCAGATAATGGATGAATACAGAAACTTCTGACACTTATAGGCCATTATAATTTGAAGAAATAACAGCTATCAACACATGAAAGAAAACATATGCTCTTGGCTTAAACAAATGGGACCGTAGTTAAAATGGTTCACTTTATTAGAAGGAATGAAGTAAAGATGTTATTTATGAGTTACTATTCAGACACATACAGCTGCAGTAGATGATACAGTCGTACTATAATGGATGACTATGAAATGCATAGTCATCAGCATCCTTGGCATTATAGGCATCAGGGATACACGGCTTTATTGGATATGTGAAATGCTGTTGTTTCTGTGTTGGAAAACAGATGTACATCTGCAAAGTTCAAAACTATGTATATTATAAACATTAGTAACTAAATTAACACCATGGGACTAGAACCCATACTTATATGAAGAGCAGTCACCACATCTTCTTAATTATCCAGATGAGCTAATTATCAGAACTACTACTTAATGGTTATAAAAGCCATGTATCTGATATATTTGGGACACAGCTATATCTCTACATTCAGTAGGAATGCTCAGATATTCATAACATTTTGACACATACTGTCAGCATTCACTGGCTATCTCCGCACCTTGGTGATCCTCCGGTGAAGATCCTCTGCATCACTCCAATGCAGGTCATTGTAGCAGTGGGAAACCTACACACCAGTCTGGTAGATCCCCTTATGTCATCTGTGCTCCCTCACAATACAGTTCCAAATATTGATCATTGCAAATTTCCTTGGCCTGGCTCTCATCTGATGCTCCACTCCAATATAAATGGTAATAATCTGTGTGGTCTCCCCCTTGCTCCATTTGGGCAGCCGGATGAGTGACAGCCTCCTGGAAGTAGCCATCTCAATAATCGAATTGAAAATGTAGTATACGTGGAAAAATGTTGACTGCAGTTCAACTCATTTTGCAGGTGGCAATGGTCTGATCTCTAAATGTATCGAAATCAATATTTAAAAGTGACCCTTATGTCATATTATCAGATCAGTGGAGGATGACAGACACATGCTATACATTGTACTGTTTATTGATACCTATTGGGTACTTGCGTTTAGCACCTTATTCTTATCCTTAGCTATTGATTAATGCACCGAATTTAGGGACGTTATGCAGACATGTGCAAATGGGATTCCAAATCCTGGAATTTTAATGAACCTCATTAATTATGCATGACACAAATGGTACTTAAACATGAATGCACATTAGGTACTCTTACTTTCAGTGATACCTCAGTCAAAGGTAAATTGCCACCTGTTAGCATTTGCATTTTGGGGACTATTACCTCTATTAACATTACTCATTCTGAAATGTACCTGTTTAGAGTTATTTTTATTGAAAATGTGTGATTTAATAGAAATGCTTTTAACTTACTGGAGTGCTGTTTGATTTAGCTTTATGCATGCAGATGTTGTCATCTGCATTAAGGACATGTATTAATTTCCCATATGCTGTTGTACAGGCATATTTACATAGCAAAAGTGAACCGTACATAAAGACAGATTTACAAATTATCCGTATGTCTTACAGGTGGCATATTTACGGAAACCTACAGATTCCAATAGTATCTGTATATACTATGTCCTTTTGCTGTTACAGATATTTCTTCATTGATGGTTCTTAACACAAGTCTTATATCTACTGGCTCAATATAAAAAGGATCTCTCTCTGTGGTCTGTTTATGGATACTGAGGTTTTCTGATGCTTTCCATAAACTGTTCAATTGATAATTTGTATTGTATTTTAATGTGAAATTTATGTGTATGCCAGTGGCATGATAATGTTGTCTTTGGACCTCCAACTAAGGGCAACAGTTTCTCCCCTCAGAAAAATGACATCATACCAGATGTTTTGTGACAACATGGATGGAGACTCCTTGGACATTCAGGGAATACAATATGGAGGAATGAAGTATGGGCCAACATAATTAACATGATTAATGCAATTGGAGGTCACGATAGATCCCATCAGGACTGTTGATGATGTTGCTCTGACATGATCCTCCATACAGCCAAGAAGTTATGGTGGTATGAGTAATCGAGGGATGCCACTGGTGGTGGACCACCATTGACTTCTAGATGAGATTGCAATATTTCTTACCTCCCTGCATTTGCTGAGTGGGGAGTGATGCATACTATGGTTGGGATAGATGCAGGAGTTTTATGCTGAAAACGTATGTCTTACTTTACACAACATGGATGATTATACAGTAAATCACTGCATATTGCAGCTGCATGCATATTCATGTATTGTCATTTTGGATTTACAGCTGCAGAATTGAACTCTGGAGACTAATCCACACAGGGTGATAATGAAGATGAATGTAAGTATAACAACATTTACTCATGCACTGCCGTACAGGCATAACAGTGCAACCAACATGTGTATGTGTAATACTATCTGCAGTAATATTCACAGGTATATCTTTTTCTGGACAACACCAGAAAATGGCAGGTGAGTGTCTCCATACAGTGTTACTCTGACCACTACCTGTTATTACCTCTGCCTCATGTCATGGCACTGCTATTTACTGCCATATTGATATTTACATAACATTGTGCACTACAGGTACATACATCTAGTGGGGGCCCAAGCTGTGTGGGTGCAAGTACAGACAGACCAGGTGTGTTACCACAACAGGTTCATAGATTGCAGCAATGTGTAGCAGACTTCTGATACATGACATTAAGGTCAATCTTTTTCTACACAGGGACATCTGGCCAACAGGTGCAACATCCATAACTTCAGTATTTGCAGTCCCTGTTACTGTATTGTACATGTCATGCTGTCAGCATTCTGTTGCCTACATACATGATTGTGTTGTCTTTACTCTCCCATTGCAGAATCTGCAGTATAATACACGAACTCACAACAATGGGAGTCTGTCAGTGGTATGCAAGTCTGTGTCTTTCATACATGTCATTCCTGTTACTCCTGTTGTTGTCTTCCATTAGTACTGTATCCTTCTACCTATTCCTAGGCCAGACTGCATTATCATCAACTGCACAAGCAAATGGTAAGTCTGTGTAAAACCTACAGTATATTTTAACACTATTCAAATGGTCCATGCTGGCAATGATGTGATTAATAATGCTGACTTTTTCATTACAATAGTTGAAGTTCATCCCTCTTCTGCTGCACTATCTTCCCATGAGGACTTGCCAGATGTGGTTATATTTGTATTCATGACATACGTCATGTATGTTGGATGTGTAACCTAAGCGTCTACTCCCTGTTATGAAGATTCCGTGACCATACACAGACAAGACCTAATGGTCTGTCACAGTAGACGTAAGTGTGCAGCTGGTGTGCATGGCCACGTGCCAGAGGGTGTCTGCCTACTATTACAAGCAAATGAACATTCCCAGAAACATCATGGATCTGTCATATATACACTTGTCTGTGCAAAGATTATTTTGCACACCAGCTGTGTGTGCTACATGAAGGGCAGGAGCACAAAACACGATAATGTAATGGCATCATTGGTTGCTCAGAATGAAAGTATGTTATCTCTGGTGCAGTCCATATAATACCTGGCCTTTACAGTGCTACAGCAGTGCCATAGTACAAGCAGGGCTCTACGTGCCCTGACTGTACTTAGCTGATTGCCATATGGGAGAGGCAGGCCCTCTCTAAGCAGAACCAACCTTGCCAGTCAGGCATCAATGTCTATGCTGCAATGTGCACACACTTCCACTGCTGGTACATCTGCTGTGGGCCTGCCAGTGACAACAAAAAGTCAAGTCACAATCATGCTCCCTCACCTCCATATGCTGTTGTCACCCCATCAGTCCCCTCCTTGGTGCAACCTGAGCTTAGTGTTTCCATAAGTGGTAGGGGAAGATCAGACTGCGGTGTGAGGCATCAGTGCGGATGCCCTAGACTGCATTAAAGTAATGTAAACAGCTGATCCACTCTGTTCGGTAGTGCCAGACTTACCCCATGATGATGATGATTACTGTGCAGAACACTGACAATGTCATCTGTCTGTGTTTGTTAACAAGTGTGATGCCATTTGAGTCCATCAGTTTAAATAGACATAGCATTTAGTACATTAATTTATCCATACATTACAGTGATATATTTGGTTTGTGATATTAACAGTTCTGCATTATGTCATGTGTTGTTTACCAGTTTTTAGATTTTTATAATGGAGAGATAGGAAAGTGTTGCACTAATGCATGTCCCTTATTGTCTGCCATGCACTGATGCAACAATATGAGTCTGTATGCAAACCTGTGTCAGTTGTGCTCTGAGTTCATGATTCCTATTGTGATAGATTTGTATATTTTTATTATATTATATGTTATAATTATATTGTTATGTCTGATGCTCAGTGTGTTCATCTAGTTGGTAATTCCCATTAGATGCAATCCACGCTGCTGTTGTGGGGCAACACCTGAACATCAGTGTTTAATCTGTGTACTCATGTATGTGTGGCTTATCATGACTCAAAGTTGTGGGTTAGACACTGCTGTGTTGCCTGGGCTTGCACTTGTGGTCGCACCGTACATTACCTCCACCTGTGTCGTCTGTCCCCTGTGCCCTTCTGCTCCTCCTCTGATATCTGTGGGATATCATCTTTGGACATCTTGGGTTCTTGGGGTAGCTCACCTATACCTGCAGCTGGAAGACCACCATGTGCTCTACTTAGCATGTTGTGCAGCATGGCACACACCATTATCATCTGTGCTGCCTTCACAGGTGTGTATAGTAGTGCACTGGATGTTTCCAAACAAGTGAACCTATCTTTCAGTACACCAAACATGTGTTCTATGGTGTTTCTGGTTGTTACATGTGCTCTGTTTTAGGCTTCCTCTACAGGGTTGAATGGTTCATGGTACAGGGTCATTAGCCATGTCTCAAATGGATAACCACAGTCACCTGCTGTGGGGAATTGTTGTCAACATGGATATTGTTGGGAGAGATATCCTTAACTTTAGTTGTGTTCCTGCACTTACTCAGTACTAGTCCCTCAGGTATTTCACCTTGCTGGAATGCAGCCCACAGTCCACTTTCCCCTACTAATGACAGGATCATGAACCTTTCCAGGGTGTGTTGCCATGAGGTTTGCTATGCTGCCATCTGCTGCACACAGAAATTAGCAGTTCAGGAAGGGACAGCCCTTTCTGTTTATATATCAGTCTACGTCAGGATATTATTGGTGTCTTGATAGGGATGTGTGTATAATCTATTGCACTAAGTGCATGGGGAAGTTTGCAGTGCTGTAGAACTGGTACATTACAGTTCTTTACTATACTGGGGTGGGTGGAAACTGGATGTAGTCATCCACATTTCTGCACATTGCTGACAGGAATTTCACCAGGTTATGATTGACCACTGTCTAACACAGCATCCCTCATGTATCTCTGGAATATCCCAGATGCAAGTACACCTAGGCTGAGACACACTTTGCCTGCACCAACTGTCTGTTTAGTCAGTATCTGTTGATTATTTGCTAATTTGACAAATAGTTTAGTTGCCGCCTTGCTCTGACCTGACTGCCTTCCATGGCACACAGACATATTCTCATTTATGGCTTGTATCACTGCAGCCTGTTGCAGTTAATTAACTGTAAGTTGCATTTTTCTTTTCTTTTTTTCAGTACTGTTACAGAATACAGCAGAATCCATAGTAGTAGCTTTCATTCCTTGTGGGGTGTATAGCACACTGAGGATTTTGGAAACAGAATCAGTGTTGTTTACTGGGAAAGTACAACTGGAGCAGAGCCCATTTTCAGTGGAGGCTTGGGAAGAAATGCTCCAAAAGCAGGAAATGGGGCCACAAGGAGGACATGTAGACTCTGCACAGAAGACATCCCAGTAGTGAATCGAACCAGCAAACCTCTTGCTGTGAGTCAACAAAGCTAACCGCGGCATCATTGCACCACCCTACTTGATGTTTCATTATGGAATCTCAATAACTTTTTTTCAAGAAGAATATTTTAACTTAGACAAAAAAGTTAAGCAGTTATTTTTTGTTGTTCATTTTTGTTTTATTAACCTAAAGGCAAGAAAAGAAGTGTCAGTAAGAAGTAAATTAAGAATGTCCTTACCACTGCAGAAAATTCTCTTATTTTCTGAACACATGGTAACCATCACCTTGTCACTTAAATTCAAGTTTATAAGTTTTTCTAATTATTAGGTGGCAGATACATTTATATAAAGGATTTGCACAAATTACATATATGACCTGTAGCATTATGAGCAAGTTATTTATGCTGGCTCTTGCTGATTTTATCACATTTAAAATGTTCTCTGAAATACCCTATTGAATTTCACTAGCTATTACTGATTGCATTTGCAATGTAAGATTGTACTAGTCGTACTATAAATTTAAATAGATATTTTTTCAAAAGTTTTTAGGTATACTATATATCACCTTTTAGACTTCTCTAGCCATTTCTGGAATAAATGTGGCTACGTTTGTCACATTTCAGTAGTGACTGCTTAATGTAAATAACTTTGCTAACATTGCACAGGGCTTTAGGCTATTCACTGCACTTAAAAACTGAACATAAATAATAATTACTTCTGTTAACTAGATACAGTTTACTATTTGTTGCAAAATAAGCGTCCTTTGTTAGGCAATGCAAATCAATAATTTTACCAGCCTAATGATATACAAGGACTGCAGTTCTCAATGCTTTTCAGACTGTCAGGTAGTCAGTAACATAGACAGCATTACTAATAAACTACCTACCATAATTCAGAGCACTGCTTTCCATTTTTGTTTTGCAATATTTAATTCTGAGTGACATCTGCTGTATTCTATTAGTCATTTCTGTGTTGTTTTTTTTTTGCATTAGGAAGGCCAAAATTATTTTATTTGCATGATGTGCTATTCTGAATCGCACACATACAAATGTGTATGTTTAGAATCATCTGTTTTGTGTATGTTTAGAAAGAACTGTTTTATATTGAACACCCATGTCTTAATTCCATGCCACCATTTGCAAGACATTAATAAATTAGAATATGTGAACTGTGGTGGGTGGCCACAGTGGTGCAGTGGGTAGTGTTGCCACCTCACAGCAAGAGGTTCTCCAGTTCAATCCTTGGCTGGGGTGCCTTCTGTGTGGAGTTTGCATGTCCTCCCTGTGGTTGCATGGGTTTCCTCTGGGTGCTCTGGTTTACTCCCACATCCCAAAGACATGCTGTAGGTGGATTGGACACTCTAAATTGGCCCTAGGGGCATGTGTGTGTGCCTTCTGTGAAAGGTTGGGCACTGGGCTAGCAACTCAGCACTGTAAAACTCCACTGCCAACCATGAGTGGACAGGTGATCTGCTGTGGTGACCCCTAACTGGGAAAAGCCAAAAGAAGAATATGTAAACTGTGGTCTCTTGACCAGATAGAAATGATCTTCATTTTAAAACATATTTACCACATGTGCTTTAATGGCTTAGCTAGGCAAATAAGGCAGGACCTATGACAAAAAATAATGGCAACAGAATAAGAATAAAGTAATGAAAAAAAATAATGGCAACAGAATAAGAATAAAGTAATGAAAAAAAATGGCAACAGAATAAGAATAAAGTAACGGAAAATGCTCCTAAAAAAAGCTAGCTCCATGGCATAGGGAGATAAAGTTCTGACTAAAGCACAGGTAATGCAAACAATATTAAGTAGGGGCTCAGAGACTTGATGATGTTGTCAGGGTTGAATGAGTGTCTGCCTCCTGGGAGTGATGGATGTGATTCCTGCATGTTTTTCTGATGCATAAGGTCAAGCAAAGGTTTATCTAAAGTTGTGAGGTATTGGAGGGAGGATGTAGACAGTCACCTCTCAAAGTGGTGATGGTATCCCTTGCCTCCGCATGTGAAGGAGTAGTTATGTGAGGTACTGAGTACCATAGGTAGTCGTGGGGATGCAGGTGCACAAGTTATCAGAAGGTATGGATTTAAGGCCGTATATATTATGTCATCAATTGCTGGGGTGCTGACAATGCCATGAAGAACATTTATGTTTACCTGTGTGATGGCTTCCAGAGGTGGCTGTCATCCCTCTAGTATACTGGATCCAACTCTAATAAAGGGAAATTAATGGGTTCAGCCTAATAGATGTTGGCTTTATAGTTGGAATGTTTTGGTAAAAGAATAATGGAAAATGCTACACAAGTACACATGTGAAGAGTGACTGTTTTTTTAAGTGAGATGAACTGTAAGGAGTATACACTGCCTGATGTGTGTGTGTGTGTGTGTGTGTGTGTGTGTGTGTGTGTGTGTGTGTGTGTGTGTGTGTGTGTGTGTGTGTTAAGAAGCACTGGTGTCAGAATTTGTATGAAACAGATTTATTTGGTAGGTTCAAATGAAACTTCTTGCAGCTCACTTGGCTTTTCTTAGTAAATTCTGAATATAAAAGCAACAGTACTGTCAGATAGCTCCATTATACAAATTAAGTCTGATACAAGTACAACCCCTAAAATAGACTGTTTGAAAGGAATATCACTGCTGCAGGCCCTACCAGTTCTTTTCAGCTTCACAATGCTCAAAAATCACTTGAGTTTTGTCTCAGGACACATCCAGTATTAGCCCTAGTCTGGCTGTTGAACTTCATGAATCTTGACTCACCAGATAATGCTTGTGCTTTACCCCACACTTAATATAACCTACTTCCTGATTTATCCCATCAATGTTACGTCTTTTTATAAACCAGTACACTGGCCATAATATCTCACTACTCTAGATAATACAGACAATTTCCTCACTAACTTTCATGAGATGTAACGTCATAAATATTTCAAGGCATATTTCAGCTTTTTCCTTGCACAAATACTAAAGCTACACCCTTCAAGCACAAAAATTCTACTTTTGGACTCTGAATGATGGATTGCAATGCCTCAGCAACCCATCAGCATTTTTTTAACTGTACTAGGACTCTGGGTCACTGTGGAGTGACATTGCCCATCAGCACAGCTGCATATTGTCAGTTACCAGTTTGAAGTGCATACTTAATAAAGAGTATTTCAACAGGAAATAATTTACTATTTCATGATATGGTAATTCTGTTGAAATGGGAAGAATAATAAAATGTTACTACTGTAAGAAGTAACTGTTTAGCAGTATGCCCAGCTTGTTATGAAAAATATTACTACTGTAATAAGTAACTGTTTTTTAGTATGCCCAACTAGTTATAAAAACAATATTTACCTTTATAGTTACATTATAAAAATTCAGATTTTTTATAGAAGATATTTTAGACTGATTGACGTTGAGACGCAAAGCTACATACCTACAATAGAGATCAGGAAAGAGGGTCAGCCAGATTCAATAAAGGCTACATGGTCCAGTGGCACAGTGTGCTAGTCGCACAGCAGCTCACCATTTTGGATTCAGTAAATAGATCTACAAGGTGTGTAGAGTCACACACAACCTCACAAACAAGATAAATACTGTACCTTCCAAATTAGAGTGTAAGCAGCTGACTTGTATGCTAATCAATCAATCAATCCAAGATGGAGGAGCTATTCAACAAACTATAAAGCAACCAGGTAGACTCAGTGCTGTTTTTTTCCTGTGAATTCTAAAACCTATTGGAATACAGCCATGGAAATGAGTCTACACAGAAACAATGTTAGGGGCTGCTGTTGCTTTAATTCATTTGTATGTGCACCTGGCTGAAGTCTATGCTGCTGCTAATAGACCAATATCAAGAAGGAGAAGAATTTTCAGACCCCAGGTAACTTATCACAATATACATGATGTGGCATTTGTTGAGTGCTACAGCGTGGTTAGAGACACACTAAAGAACCTCTACAACCTCTGCCATCCTCAACTCAGAGCCAAGGCAAACCAAGGGGAACTCATCCCAGTGGAGACAAAGGTATGTGTAGCACTTAGAATCTTAGCTACAAGTACCTTTCAAAGACCAACAGGGGACATGCTGGGGGTGTCACAGGCATCAACATCCAGGATCCTCCATCAATTCCTGAATGCTATGCTCCAACATGCCAGTGACCACATATATTTTCCCCGTACTCCTGAGGATATGGCCAGAAATATACAGGAGTTCTACCCTGTAGCACACTATCCTGAAGTACTGGGTGTCATGCATTGCACACATATAGAAATTAAGGTACCACCCAGGGAACAGGGAAGGCTCTATATTAATAGAAAGGGCTTTCACCCTATTAACTGCCAAGTCATGTGTAATGTCACAGGAATCATCTTGAACATGTGTCTGGACAACCCTGGCAGTTACCATGGCTCACATATCTGGCACACCTCCCAACTGTATCAGATGTTTGCTAGTGGGGATATCCCACAGTGTCATTTACTGGGAGACACAGGTTATACACTGGAACCATGGCTGATGACACCCATCAGAAATGCACACACACCCACTGATGAATGCCATAATGAAGCATATGCTCAAATCAGAAATATCATAGATTGAGTGTTTGGGCTGCCGAAGTCAGGGTTCCAGTGCCTGGATACATCTGGGGAAGCCTTGAGTGCAATACATGGACATATACTGAACTATTCACAGTATGTGCCATGCTACACAACATCATTCTGAGAAAACAGCTTCAGCAGGATCAACAAGAGGAAGGAGCACACATCCCACCACCTGTGCCAAGGTGACCACAGCCATACACAGATGAGGAGTCAGAGGGGGAACCAGCAGCTGCTGTGGGTGTAGGCAGATGTAGATGTGCTCAATATGCTCTTGCATTGGCTAAGAGACAATGCATAGCACACTCACTCACCACCTAAAGGCCTAAGGCATCCCTGTTATGCACATACATATAGTAACATTGATGACATAATCTACCTGTGTATTGGCTGTGTACTGCTAGCATCAGACAGAGTCAGCCCTGAACTAAAACTGTTGCACCTGCTGGAATTAAAAGGTAAGTGTTGAACCTGGAGTGTACTGTATAATAATATGAATGACTGGCATATCCTTGCATGTTGTTACTTGGTAGTTAAAACAAGTAAAAGGTGTGTGATTTGGATAGAAATTACTTATATGACATGTATGTGTCCATTATTAAGTAGTTAGCCTCAGGCATCAAAGATTCACACAGTCTTGTCTCTCAAAAAGCAGTGATGGTCATTGCATGCCCTCAGTTTAGCACCATTTGTTTGTACTGAAAAATCATTAAACAGAAAAGTTAGAAAGTAATGATACACATTTCAGTTTCAGACTTCACAACCCTCACAAGATCATTAATAAAGATTGCAAATGTTGATGCTATCAACTGTCTAACTTTCTAAAACCAGTGTAAGTCAAGGTACAATTACCAGTTCAACA
The DNA here is from genome assembly GCF_019279795.1 of Protopterus annectens. Taxonomy (NCBI): domain Eukaryota; kingdom Metazoa; phylum Chordata; order Ceratodontiformes; family Protopteridae; genus Protopterus; species Protopterus annectens. The sequence goes on along the minus strand of NC_056725.1, from coordinate 1,780,793,366 downwards.
ACACAAATGCAGATATACTAAGCACTAAGTCTGCTATGCACTCTGAGCATTAGACACAAACCTTATGTATCCTTGAATCCAAAAAATATAAATCAGAGATATGGCACAGTTATCATCACTTGCACAGGGAGATGGGGGGGGAAGAAAGCCTAGGCTGAGGCAAAAGGTCCATGAGTGTGTCTGAGAAAGAAAGAGAAGCAGGCAGACATTTGGATAAACCAACAAATAGCCAGTGAGACAAAATGAGTTTTAAGCTGCATGGCTGAACTGTGTAACAGTTCTGTGTGAGTTCTCCAAGTGAAATTGGTGTGTGAGTGTCTTCATGAGCAGAGCCAAGCTCTGGGACAGCTCTACATCTTGGTATGTCGGACAGCTGTGGGCCATCCATAGTAGAGGTGGCAATGTATTGTTGTCATCCCCGATCATGAGAACTGGCTCTGCCAGGAGTTGAACTGGCACATCCGCACTCACAGTCAGGTGCACTGCTGTTATCTGAACACGATTGATGTCTGCTGGACAATCTCCCCTCATGCGGACACCCAGGACCATGGCCGCATGGCTTACCATCTCTGGATGTGGACAGCTAACAACTGATAGAGTAGTGGAAGTACTGTCACTATGAGAGCATGATTGGGCATGGCCACGTTGACTAATAGCAGATGATATGGCTGACCTATGCCCACAATGATGCCCTCCCTCTCGCAACAGACATCCCATCACAGACAATGCTCATTCCAATGTGTCAGTCATCAGATCTACTGAATTGGCAACACAGTGGAGGCAGTCACTCATGTTAGCCTGTGTCACACTTTCAAAGCATTTCTCCGGAAAACCTGTGGGAATGTGCTTGTGCCTCCATGACAGCCTTAAACTTACACTGAGTTCCATGGGAAGAGACATCTGGATCATGTGGACAATGGACAGCAAGCCTCCTCTGAACACCCCTAACGACACTCCTTTGCAGCTCTTCACCCACACTTTGGCTATGGCCAGAGTCAACAGGCAGTGAAGATGTAGTAACCACACTTCTCTGATCAATTGCCTTGTCCTCCACTTGTCCAGTATCTGAGGGCTCACTGGAATGGGTAGGCGGAGGCCTACTGGCTATGTCCAGTGGATTTTAGGGGATGTCTGTATGTCAACCTCAGTGTCAGATTCAACCTCTGCATGCACCTGACCCTGCCTCTGTTTGGGCACGATCACCATCATAGTCTGCTGATACTCTGACATCAGGTGGTAGAAGTCTCACACTTCCACTCTCAGGATCACCTGTAAGCAACAATCACAGGAAAAAATATTACCTAAACTACTGTACTCCAAGATATGCTAATGAAGTAACACTAATGCCACTAATACAAAATAACAGATAAATGACACATTTTGTTAACAAACCATCCTTGAAATGCTAAAAGTGCTATTAAATGAGCTGTCTCTATATATATATATATATCTACAAATTTAACACAGCACATTCCATTTTAAGGTATTGCCTTTCATGTATACCTATGAACTGCCCTGGCAAACATGCCCATGTCATCAGCACACTTTTAACTAATGCATACAGATAAAAGTATAAAAGCCTTTACTACAGATATTTTTAATTACATACCATATGCAATATGTCGCTGACAAAATGCAAGCATACCTTCTCAAGCTTAGTAATCCTCTGTGCAAATATATTCCAAAGTAATAGCCTCTTTCCTGTGATCTAAACATAAATGAGTCTCCTCACCTTCAGTTTCCCTAGTTACATGGTTGCCTTTTATAGTGTAGATTCAGGGCAGTTAGCATGGTGAAGATGCAAATCAGGTGTGAACGCATTAGAATTGCTGAATCCCAAATACTTGGCTCCATGTATCTAATGTGAATATAGTGCAGGCGCTCCCTCAGTGTTTGTTTTTAATGAATTGCAACTATGAATGATTACTGGTTGGAGAAGGAAAATACATCACCACTGTAGGCTGCCCTACATCCAGTGGGTGTGTCAGGTTAGACTTACAAAGTGTTATATGTAAGGTTGGAAATATAAGCAAGCAGCATACAATTCACAGGTTCTGTTCATTAACATCAAACCTCCCCTTCATTTGTTGGCAACTGCATATCATATTATTGCCATTTAATATCTTCACACATTTTAAGGACAATGATATTAAATGGCTTACAGACTGCATGTCTCAGATTACTGGTCAGATAAGAGAAGAATGACCAACAATCACAGACAGGTAAGACAGAGCTGTATATTTGCAAGCAATAGTCATAACTGTTTGTGTGATTATTTAGTGCACTACAACCAAAATGAATAAATTTACAAATAACACTTGTATGGTTTCATATTACTGTAGATGATGTTGCAGTTGTTTGTATGCATAATGATTTCAGTTCTTTGCTACAAGGCTGCATGTGTGTGGCAAAGAGGGATAATGCACCCTTCCTGTGTTCTTAAGCTTTATTGGAGTGAGAGTTCAAATCCAGAACTATGTAGAAATATTTCATGTGTAGCAACATATTCTAGTGTGTCTGTCATAGATTGCTTTTCCTCATTTGAACTGAACTACTTTCCTCCTTTTTTCTTTTTTTCCCCCTTTCTTTTTTTTGGGCAGTGTTTGTGCAATGCTCCTCTTAGAGCAATGACAGGAAATGGAGGAAAATGAATGTCAGGCGTGGCTGTGCTTTTCTCATTTGAGTGAAGCATGGCAGTGTGCAAACTGGACTAGTGGGACAGTCAGGAAGCAGAAAGAACACCTGCAGAACACCTGCAAACAGGGTGTCTGTAAGAGGGCAAAGGTCAGAAAAAATACTTTGTTGCAATTTCTATATTTTATATCACACGCAACTACAATTAGCAGCATTGTGGGGTGGTCAGCAAGGTTCCACTGAGCTGCAGCCATCAAACACCTGCAGACAGGACTCGGACAATAATTAAAACCATATACATTCAATTAATTCTCTTGGGCACTAAGCACCATTGCACAGCATTTAACACAGAGATCTTAAGCATGATTAGGAAAATAAAACTAGTCCTGTGGAAGCAGGTGTACATGTAGGGCTGGAATACATATGGGCCTGGGTTCTAGTATAGGGTGTGCAACCTCTTTTTACTGTTGTGACAGTGCAGTTTATAGCAATGCACTGAAAAATAGACAAGTATTATTTCAACATTCTTGTGGTGAGAGGTGTAAGTGGAGGGCTGCCATACACATGGTCCTGGGTTCTAATATAGGATATTCCATGCGCTTTTACTGTTGTTCCACTTTCTATTATATTCACTCTCACTTATACCACTTTAGATAGTGGAGCTAATATGAATTATATGTATGAGGGATGAGACACCATTATTGTGTTTTCAGATGTATGAATGAGGGTATACTGTATATTATATTTCTGTACGTATAATTCTGCTATCTGGACTTGCATGGCCTTCACAATTACCTAAGACACATACACAGCTGGATTTATATCCAATAACTTTTTCAGGTCACACACATACATGTGTAACAGCTCCAACTTTCATCTGTAACTCACCTAACAATTATCTTCCAATTTTCAGTATATGTTTCCAGGCTATATCAGTAGATACCCCTCAAACTAAGGTCAAGTGTCAGATTAACCTTCCAATTTCAAAAATTGCTTTCCTCCCTTCTTGGCACTGCTGCTGTCTGCTTAACATCGTGAAAATGTGGTTGGCATCACTGCTCATGTCTGCGCACTACCAGTAAGCATGATAACTGGAATTGGCAGGAAAGTATCAGTTTCCATTGCCGTAGCTTGGCTGGTAAACTTGGCTGGAATAAGAGGGGAAGGTGCCAGGTTTAGGGCACAGAGGTGAGGTGTCCAGGAATCCAGCATATTTACTGGACATCTGGTAAAGCACCGCAGCCAAAGTCTTCTGCAATGGGACTATTCTGGCTTCCAGTACAAGTCTGAGGTGAGGAATAGTTTGGCCCAGGCTGTATCCAGTGTCACTGGTATTCTATGCACTAGAGAACAATGTAGGCATCATTTTAATCACCTACACAGGAGAAAAAGGGATACTGTCAACCATTGTTTGCACAAGTTTTTGACTGCAGACATCCCACAGCTGTGTTAGCATGACAATAAGAGAGTACTTGTTAAGACTTAGAAAGACAAATATAGGGAAGACTGGTATGTATAATACTCTTCTGTCCTTTTCTGTTTTTTTCCCCAGCTGCCACTGAATGTGAGTTAAATCAGCAGGCTTATGGTGTTTGATTGGAGAGACTGAGGGAAGCAAGTGGTATGTATGCAGCAGAAGAGAAGTGCATTAAAAGATAAAGATAGCTTTTTTGGTCTTTTATGGAGTTGTATCTAATTGAGCTATCATATTCCAACTGTAAAAGCAAGTATGCATGCATTATTCTGTAGCACAAACCAATTGTAAGAGTGCACTATTAGACTGCAGTCAGAGGTTGTGGTTTCAAATACCACAATGCACAACCATACAATACTTTTATTTCTTCAATAATTTTAACATTAAATTAAAAGCTCTATACCAGTGGCACAAATGCCCTTCTGTAAACTGTGATCTGTATATCTGGAACATGCATATGTGCAATATATGCACATTTCAAGGATTACATACAGCAATCTGTAGTATAATATGACTCTGTTAGGATGTATACATAAATGCAATATTGCAGATAAAAGAGTTGTAAAGTTGTATTAATGCATTGTACATCACATATGATGGTACTAATTTTCTCTTTTTTTTCTCTCTCACCCCAACCCTTATCTCTCCTTTTCTTATTTTCTATTATGTGCTATCAAAATGTCTCCATCTCATCCATGCATGCCACATCACTAAGTACTACATAGTCCAGTGAGGTAGTCCAGCCCCAGTGTGGATCAGCCTGCCTCTGCTCCACCAGCTCAGAATTGATGCCTAGGATGTCTGGTAACCAACCTGGCACACTGCCTCTGCTTTTGCTACACTACCTGTGCCCTTAAGTAGTACTGTCCCAGAAGCTGGTGCAGTGGTACCCTCTGAGAGCAGTGGTGGAGTTGGTGATTTCAACACCCACAGGGAGTTTCCAGGGGTAGTGTGTAAGGTCTTGTACCACACCAATGGTGTATGCCTACTTCAGATGGAGAGGCTGCACTCCTTTCATGGTCCCTGGGAGGAGGAAGAGATGGCAAGCACTCCAGCTACAAGTGGAGAAAGGGGACAGTGGTGACAGTTCAGTGGGTGAGGACTGAATTTTCATGGTCTCCAAGCTTGATGACCATGAGCCTGCATTATTCCCTCCCTCGCCCCAATCATGATGTCCCCCAACCTTTTGTGTCCATCACCATCCTTGTCTCTTGTCTCATTTGTCTTCTATGTTTGCATTTGCTTCCTCACCTACCCAACTTACCTGACTCAGTCATATCTACATCACTTACCCATCAGTCCTCTCTTACTGAATTAAAAAAAAAAAATGTCAATACAAAGCTCTCTATTTCACATGTGTCTTCTTGATACACTTGATTCGGTCCAACTGGCTGCACAACATGATTGTGGTGTTGTCACCACTCTTTGTGGAGGTGACAGTCCAAATTCAGTTAATATTCTGCATATACTTTTATTTTACTATGTTAAAGAAATGGGTAGCTATGTTTTTTTTTCTACTTCCCTCCTGCACATTCCTGTATTGCTTTGCCTTTGTTCTTCCCTCTGCTTACTCCCTATTTCACCACTTTCCTATCTACCTAATTTTAACACCTTTAATATTGTCAAAAGTAGAATCACACACAACACACATAAGTAGCAGAAAAAGTAATAGATCCCTTCACTTTTTGGGCTCTATGTTTGCTCAGAATTTTGCTTCACACACTAATGCGCAGTGATGGTGAGTGGTGGTACAATACTGTGGTTATCTCCCTGCAATGCCACTTAACCTTGCTGCACTATGCCAACACACAGCAACACATGTACTATAAAGAATCCATGTCATTGCATTATCACTGTTTATTTAAAAGTCTTTAAAAGCATTGGATACAACTGGATTGGAACCCATTATCATCCGGGCTCAAAAAGAAATGTATCAATGTATTTACACCTGCTGCCACAGTCAGTTAAGCAGTAGGTGTGTTTTGCTGACTCAATACTGTCAGAATTTTCCCAATGCAGCTTGTGTTTGCACACTACTTAACTGTGTGCCACCATGCTATAAAAAAAGTAAATATTATTATATGTTACTGCTGTTTACTGTCTATTTCCTGTCTATGACATGAAATTACATGTGGCAATATAACAAACTGAAGTCCCTATTTAACAATATATCACATATTTACAATACAACCACGTGTTGCTTCTCCCAAGCACTGCAACCCTGGTGTCACAGTACTTTTTCCACACATACATCATCTACACTACAGAAATTAATATCAAATGTATGATATGCAATAAGCTTGACGAGCCTTGTCTGCAAAGCTATGGAGAGGATCATAATGGAACTCATAAATAAAGACATTGGGGACCTACAGACACTGGATCCTACCCAATTTGGCTTTGTCAAGGGCAGATCCTGCCTCTTGAACTTGGTTGACTTTTTCAAAACAGTCACTAAGGCCATTGATGAGGGTAAGGCAGTTCACACAGCCTACCTTGACCTAGCAAAAGCGTTCGACACAATACCCCACTCGAGCATCATAGAAAAGCTCACCAGCTTAAATGTAAACCCATATGTCACAAGATGGGTTGCAAACTGGCTCAAGGACAGAACCCACAGGGTTAGAGTTGCTGGTGCCATGTCAAACTCTAAGCCGGTCACGAGCGGTGTCCCACAGGGCTCAGTCCTGGGCCCCCTCTTGTTCGGCATTTATTTTTCTGAAGTGCAGGCAAACATAGGGGGATTGTGGCTGACAAAATTTGCAGATGACTGCAAACTGGGCACCATAATTGACACTCCATCAGACACAGACATCCTCCAGAGAGGTCTCATAGAAATGGATAACAGGTAAGAGCCATGGCCTTAAGCTAAATGCCAAAAAATGTATAGTCATCCCCTTTGGGAAAAACAAGGTAACCCCTAATTACCACATAGGTGGTAATCCATTAAACATGGAAGAAGTTATCAGGGACCTGGGGACCCAAGTTGACATTAACCTCTCTTTTGACACTCACATTGCCAAAGTGGTTAGGAAGACCTTCTACATTGCCCACCTGATCATGAAGGGATTCACATCCAGATCAGGAGAGGTCATTGTACCCCTGTACTCTTCACTTATCAGATCAATGATTGAGTATAATGCCCCATTCGGAATGTACCTTACCCGACACCTGCAGCAGTTGGAAAGACCCCAAAAGTTCCTCAACAAAAGGATAAAGGGGCTCAAACATATGTCATACGCTGCCCAACTGAAGAAACTCCAGCTCTATTCAGTTGCATACCGTCTGCTCAGAGGTGATCTGTGCCTGACATACAAGGCCATGTCCACCCGGAATTAATGGACATGCTCCACCTCAAAAAATCCAAATCCACCAGAGCCACGAGAGCAAGAGACGTAAACCTCAACATGGATATAAATAGGATGTGCTGGAGGGACAGATTCATCACCCAGAGACTCCCTACACTATGGAACAGAATCCCAGTCCATGTGAGGCAGAGCCCCTCACTGACTCTGTTCAAGAGAAATCTTGACGAGTGGATGGGAGATTGTAGGTTTACCCCGGGAATCATCTCTGTGTCACTGCTGGACAGAGGCACAGCAAACTAATGGGTATAGTATTCTCATCCTAAGGGGTGGTGAAAGCCATACACACTCTGGCTAGGCTTATAAATGCCCTAGGGCAGATAGCCTAGTATGAACCTATGAACCTATGAACATCAATTTGGTAAAACACAGAGCTAGAACTATTGACTCATAAGCCTAAAAAGTCTTATCTGCAAGGCTAGGGAAGGAATCAGCATGGACCTTATTCACAGGCGCATAGGTGACTTTCAACACACTTGACCCATTTTGATTTTGTCAAGGGGTAGGTCTTGCTTAATAACTCTAGTGGACATCTTTGATAATGACTCCAAAGACCTGGATGAGGGTTAATAAGATGTAAGGCCTATGATGAGTTATTCAAGGCCATTAACACTATCCCCCAGTCAGGTATCTTAGGGAAAATCTCTCATTTTGGAAATGACTCATGTTACTAGATGGATAGCCAACTGGCTCACCGACAGAACACACACTGTCAAAGTTGGAAACTGCACCTCCAACACTAAACCACTTACCAGTGGAATACCATAACAATCTTTGCTGGGCTCTCAACTGTTTGGAAACTATTTCTTAGAATTCCATGCAAAGGTAGATGGCCTGTGGCTTACCAAGTTTGCAGATGACTGTCAACTGGACACAGTCATATAGAACCCCCCCAGCTATGTTAACATTGAGGTGTCCAGGAATCCAGGATATTTACTGGACTTCTGGTAAAGCACCACAGCCAAAGTCTTCTGCAATGGGACTATTCTGGCTTCCAGTACAAGTCTGAGGTGAGGAATAGTTTGGCCCAGGCTGTATCCAGTGTCACTGGTATTCTATGCACTAGAGAACAATGTAGGCATCATTTTAATCACCTACACAGGAGAAAAAGGGATACTCTCAACCATTGTTTGCACAAGTTTTAGACTGCAGACATCCCACAGCTGTGTTAGCATGACAATAAGAGAGTACTTGTTAAGACTTAGAAAGACAAATATAGGGAAGACTGGTATGTATAATACTCTTCTGTCCTTTTCTGTTTTTTCCCCAGCTGCCACTGAATGTGAATTAAATCAGCAGGCTTATGGTGTTTGATTGGAGAGACTGAGGGAAGCAAGTGGTATGTATGCAGCAGAAGAGAAGTGCATTAAAAGATAAAGATAGTTTTTTTGGTCTTTTATGGAGTTGTATCTAATTGAGCTATCATATCCCAACTGTAAAAGCAAGTATGCATACATTATTCTATAGCACAAACCAATTGTAAGAGTGCACTATTAGACTGCAGTCAGAGGTTGTGGTTTCAAATACCACAATACACAACCATACAATACTTTTATTTCTTCAATAATTTTAACATTAAATTAAAAACTCTATACCAGTGGCACAAATGCCATTCTGTAAACTGTGATCTGTATAACTGGAACATGCATATGTGCAATATATGCACATTTCAAGGATTACATACAGCAATCTGTAGTATAGTATGACTCTGTTAGGATGTATACATAAATGCAATACTGCAGATAAAAGAGTTGTAAAATTGTATTAATGCATTGTACATCACATATGATGGTACTAATTTTCTCTTTTTTTCTCTCTCACCCCAACCCTTATCTCTCCTTTTCTTATTTTCTATTATGTGCTATCAAAATGTCTCCATCTCATCCATGCATGCCACTTCACTACGTACTACATAGTACAGTGAGGTAGTCCAGCCCCAGTGTGGATCAGCCTGCCTCTGCTCCACCAGCTCAGAATCGATGCCTAGGATGTCTGGTAACCAACCTGGCACACTGTCTCTGCTTTTGCTACACTACCTGTGCCCTCAAGTAGTACTGTCCCAGAAGCTGGTGCAGTGGTACCCTCTGGGAGCAGTGGTGGAGTTGGTGATTTCAACACCCACAGGGAGTTTCCAGGGGTAGTGTGTAAGGTCTTGTACCACACCACTGGTGTATGCCTACATCAGATGGAGAGGCTGCACTCCTTTCATGGTCCCTGGGAGGAGGAAGAGATGGCAAGCACTCCAGCTACAAGTGGAGAAAGGGGAGAGTGGTGACAGTTCAGTGGGTGAGGACTGAATTTTCATGGTCTCCAAGCTTGATGACCATGAGCCTGCATTATTCCCTCCCTCGCCCCAATCATGATGTCCTCCAACCTTTTGTGTCCATCACCATCCTTGTCTCTTGTCTCATTTGTCTTCTATGTTTGCATTTGCTTCCTCACCTACCCAACTTACCTGACTCAGTCATATCTACATCACTTACCCATCAGTCCTCTCTTACTGAATTAAAAAAAAAAAATGAGCATCCGTCCCACAAAAAAAAAAAATGTCCGTACAAAGCTCTCTATTTCACACGTGTCTTCTTGATACACTTGATTCGGTCCAACTGGCTGCACAACATGATTGTGGTGTTGTCACCACTCTTTGTGGAGGTGACAGTCCAAATTCAGTTAATATTCTGCATATACTTTTATTTTACTATGTTAAAGAAATGGGTAGCTATGTTTTTTTCTACTTCCCTCCTGCACATTCCTGTATTGCTTTGCCTTTGTTCTTCCCTCTGCTTACTCCCTATTTCACCACTTTCCTATCTACCTAATTTTAACACCTTTAATATTGTCAAAAGTAGAATCACACACAACACACATAAGTAGCAGAAAAAGTAATAGATCCCTTCACTTTTGGGCTCTATGTTTGCTCAGAATTTTGCTTCACACACTAATCATGATGGTGAGTGGTGGTACAATACTGTGGTTATCTCCCTGCAATGCCACTTAACCTTGCTGCACTATGCCAACACACAGCAACACATGTACTATAAAGAATCCATGTCATTGCATTATCACTGTTTATTTAAAAGTCTTTAAAAGCATTGGATACAACTGGATTGGAACCCATTATCATCCGGGCTCAAAAAGAAATGTATCAATGTATTTACACCTGCTGCCACAGTCAGTTAAGCAGTAGGTGTGTTTTGCTAACTCAATACTGTCAGAATTTTCCAATGCAGCTTGTGTTTGCACACTACTTAACTGTGTGCCACCATGCTATAAAAAAAGTAAATATTATTATATGTTACTGCTGTTTACTGTCTATTTCCTGTCTATGACATGAAATTACATGTGGCAACATAACAAACTGAAGTTCCTATTTAACAATATGTCACATATTTACAATACAACCACGTGTTGCTTCCCCCAAGCACTGCAACCCTGGTGTCACAGTACTTTTTCCACACATACATCATCTACACTACAGAAATTAATATCAAATGTATGGTATGCAATGCACATCAATTTGGTAAAACACAGGGCTAGAACTATTGACTCATAAGCCTAAAAAGTCTTATCTGCAAGGCTAGGGAAGGAATCAGCATGGACCTTATTCACAGGCGCATAGGTGACTTTCAACACACTTGACCCATTTTGATTTTGTCAAGGGGTAGGTCTTGCTTAATAACTCTAGTGGACTTCTTTGATAATGACTCCAAAGACCTGGATGAGTTTTAATAAGATGTGAGGCCTATGATGAGTTATTCAAGGCCATTAACACTATCCCCCAGTCAGGTATCTTAGGGAAAATCTCCCATTTTGGAAATGACTCATGTTACTAGATGGATAGCCAACTGGTTCACTGACAGAACACACACTGTCAAAGTTGGAAACTGCACCTCCACCACTAAACCACTTATCAGTGGAATACCATAACAATCTTTGCTGGGCTCTCAACTGTTTGGAAACTATTTCTTAGAATTCCAGGCAAAGGTAGATGGCCTGTGGCTTACCAAGTTTGCAGATGACTGTCAACTGGACACAGTCATATAGAACCCCCCCAGCTATGTTAACATTGAAGGGGTTGACACAGACAATGATTGGTGTGAAACTCACAGACTGAACCGTAAAGCAAAAAATGCATCATTGCCCACTTTGGCAATGAAGTACCTCTGCTAATTATGATATACATAACACCCTTATAAGCTCAAACACAATGTTTTGAGACTTAGGAATACATGTTGACAGCAATCTATACTTCAGTCACTATGTGTCCATATTGGTGAGACACACATTCTACACCTCATACATAAGGCCATCACATCCAAGATGAGTGAAGTCATAGCTCTGCTGTACTCTGTCCTTATCAGACCACTAACTGAATTCAGTGCTCCCTTCTGTCTGTACTTCACCAGAAATTTGCAGCAACTGGAGAAAACACAGAGGTTTGTGACCAGGAGAATCCAGGGCCTCCAAAACATGACATACATGGAAAGACTAAAAGATCTGTGATTGTACTCATGCCTTGCCTGCAGACCAGTCTCAAACAAGAATAAGTTGCTTCAGGGATCTCAACCTAGCCTGTGACATAAACAAAACATGCTGGAGAGACATATATATCACCCAACGATTGCCACTCCTCTGTAATAGGCTCCCACTGCATGTGAAGCAGTGCTCCTCAATGACCTTATTCAAGCACAACCTTGATAACTGGATGAGTGATTGTAAATTCACCTCTGGGTGTCATCTATGTCCCTCATGGACAGGGTGAGTCAGTGCTGATCACAAAATTGCTCTGCTAACAAAAACCATCTAACTCTGCTCAATAAGGATATTTGTGTTTTTATACAGCTAGGTGTGTAAATGCCCTAGGGCCATTAGACTATTAACCTCCTATGAACCTATGAAGCTATGTGGGTTTCACGACATCTTCTCTCCAACATACCCTGCTGATGTCATCCATTATAAGTGGACCTGCTGTCTTGTAAAAGTCAAACTTTTGCTGTGGTGCGTGCATAAAGTACTGAATTCTGCAGTCTATGAACTTAGATAGGTAGGGGTTCTGTTCTCACTGCAGTCAACTGTGCGTGTGTGCATGTGTTGTGTGTTTTGTATGTTGTGTGTGTGTGTGTGTGTGTGTGTGTGTGTGTGTGTGTGTGTGTGTGTGTGTGTGTCTAGCCAGAAGACCAGAAGTGTATATCCTACAGTTACTGTAGTCTTGTAAGAGCCAGACTTGTGCCATGGTGCTTGAGTAAATTATTGAGTTTTGTCATCTGTGTACTTAGGTAGGGTTTCATTGCATTCAGGTGTGTGAGTATGTGTGTGTTTCATGTTAGAACAGCAGAAATGTGTATCTTAGAGTTGCCACTCCAATCCCATGTATTGATAGTATTTTGATACTTGCTAATGCCTACACATCCATTTCCTGCATACTTCCCAACATTGTCTCTCCAACATGCCCTACTGATGTCATCCACTATAAGTTGACCTGCAGTCTTGTAAAAGTCAGACTAGTGTCGTAGTGTTTGGGAAATTACTGCATTCTGTAGTCTGTGTACTTAGGTAGGAGGTTGATTCTAACTGCAGTAAACTGTGTGTGTGTGTGTGGGGGGGGGTATGTTTGTCCTCTTGCTTGGCATTACACCAGCATTTGGGACACTGTTATTACACTATTCTCCTCAACAGACACTGCTGGTGTCATCAACTATATCTGATTTGTGGATATGCACTATTCCCATCAAGGCAGGGTCAGAGATTGGCTTGGAGGCCAGGCAGATGTCACCTCATCCTATACAAACTAGATTATAGTGATGTGGAATTCAGTTTATCTACATACATAATGGCATGGTTTGTAGGCCCTGTAATTTCTTGGTGAGAAACATCTGTTGCATTTCCAGCTCCTGAGTGTGTTTGGTGAGGTACGTGCAAAAGAGAGCAGTATACTCTATCCTTGTTCTGATGAGGTTCGAGTACAGTGTTGTCATACAATCCTACGATCTGAATACGATGGCATGACATATGATGTGCACAACATAGGCTTTTAATACCAGTGTGGTTGAAGTTCAGATTGCTATCTGTATGCATTCCCACTGTTTGCATCATTGGGTTTTAGTATAGCAGGACTGCTGTCAATGTGGTAATTAGCATGGAATTCCACTTTTCAGAAGGGCAAAATAAAGACACATTTCTGCATTTATTTGTAGATCGGCTGGCTTTGTTACCAATCATTTGTCTGTGTTTGCCCTTACTGCACCCAATATGAAAGAATCAGCAAACTTGGTAAGGCAAAGGCCATATACTTTAGCCTGAACTGTCGAGAAATATATTTCAAATAGTAAAGAGCCAAGCACAGATCCCTGGGATATGCTAAAGGTGACAGCTCTACTGGTACAAGGTGATTCCTCAACTTTCACAGTAGGTGTTCTGTCAGTGAGCCAATTGGTTACCCATGTAGTGACATAAGGGTTAATCACAGCTGGGAGATTTTCTCAATGATACTTAAGTGGAGGATTGTGTCAAAACTCTAGGCCAGATCAAGATAGGCAGTATGCACTGTCTTACCTTCATTCAGGCCTATCACACAGACTGACTGGGCTGTGACAACATCACAGATCACCTATGGGGTGACTCAGCGCATACACCTCCCTGATATAGTTGAATACACACTTCAACACACCATCTATATGGGCTATAATCCTGTTGAAGGGTGTATATCAACATACATACATCTGAGTTGGGGGAACAGCACCTGATGCATGCATGTATAGACACATCCTGACTCTCCTCAGCTGTGAGGTAGACCAACATGTCATCATGGACCTTTTCTAAATGGACACTAGTAATATCCAGGCAGTGTACAACAGACCTGTGTGAGTTGTTAATCTTACATCATATCTTTTACATCTGATAGATGTCCTCAAAGAGGTCGGTCAGGGAATGCATAATGGCAATACTATCATCCTGTTGTACTTGATCATGCCAAGGCATTTGACACTAATCCACCCTGAGGTATTCAAGCAACACTGCCAGATATGGCCATAAACAGCTTTATCACAAAGTGGGTAGACCGGTGGATCACATATGTGGCATCTAACTATGTTGACATGTGTGAAGTTACCTATATCTCAGGTCCAGTGATCAGGTTTGTACATCAGGACTGTCTGCTAAGCCCTTTCTGGTCTATTATTTAACTGATGAACATCACAGACAACATACACATCCTGTGTCCAAACAGCTGCCTGAAGGACTACAGATTGTGGGCAGTCAGTGAGTCCAACTATGATATTAATATAATACAGACAGTATCAACATACATCAAAGATTTCTGCCACAGCCATGACCAAACCTGCAGTGACAAGAAAACATTAGGAGATTTGTTATCTCAGGAAAACAAACACACAACCCAAGTATAATGCGGACATCACACCCTATAATCAGACCAATAGGTATGTGACTTGGGTCCTGGGTTAAAGTGGAACATCCACCAGCATGTAGTCACTGTGTTGACTACTTCCTTGTATATAACACAACAACTGACTATGTGAAGGACATCCATATCAGAGGCCATAATACCTTCCTAGTTCCCAGCCTTCATCATACCAATAACTGAGTACAATGCACCCTTCTATATGTACCTCCCTACATATCTTCCACTGATGTGTAACTAAAGTGTACCACCTTTGTCACAGTGAGCTGTCACACAGTTTATTGGTGATACCTAGGTATTCTTTTTGTGCCATAAACATTACTGTGTAGTGGTGTGGGACCCCCATCAATTGTTAGACCAGATGGATGTATGCTACCTGTTCTGGTGATGCACACAGCACATATGCAAGTGTTTGACAACATTAATAGCATGGATAACATTCGTGACATTGTGGATTGTGCCATATATATCTGTCAAGCACACCAGTCAACAAGTATTGATCATAATGTCGTATACAGGTATAGCAGTGTCCCTCCTAACACCTCCAGCAGATGTTACAATGCCAGGACAGTGAGCATGATTACCTCATGGGGTGTGGATGTATCATAGTAGCTGTACAGTGTGTTTGTGCAGAATCATCTCTGATCACTCTAAATCACATATGCTATGTTCATAGGTTCATAGGTGTGTACTAGGCTAATGGCCCTGGGGCCTTTACAAGCCTAGCCATAGGATTACCCCGGCATAGTGCCACTTGACCTTAGATTGAGTAGAGCCACTGGAGTTAGTCCTGGGGTGAATTTTCTGTTTCCCATCCACTCATCAAGATTTCTCTTGAAGAGGGTCAGCAAGGTGCTCTTCTTGACATATATGGGAAGTTTATTCCATAGCATGGGCAGTCTCTGGGTTATGAACCTGTCCCTCCAGCATGTTCTGTTAATTGTGGTAATGAGGTAGAGGTCTCTGGAGCATGTGGTGTGGAGGAACTGGGATTTCTTTAGATGTAGCACTTCTAACAGAGCTGGGTCAGCCATGGCTTTGTAAGTCAAGCAGAGATCGCCTCTAAGTAGGCGATATGAGACGAAGAATAGTTGGATTTTTTTTGAGTCTTTGTTTAAGGTCTAGGTTCCTCTTTGTGAGGTACTTTTGCAGCCTCTTCTGTTGTTGCAAGTGTCTAGTGAGGTACATACCAAATGGGGCATTGTACTCGATGATTGACTTAATGAGGGAAGAGTAGAGGGAGACAATGACCTCTTCTTCCTGGACACAAAACCCTTAGTAATGAGATGTGCCACATAGAAGGACTTTCTGACCACAGTGGCAATGTGGTGATCAAAAGAGAGGTTTTTGTCAACCTATGTTCCCAGATCTTTTATAATGCCTTCTGTGTTCAGTGGACTACCATTAATGTGGTAATTCATGGGAACTGGGTTTTTCCCAAAAGGGATGATGACAAATTTTTTGGCATTGAGCTTAAGGCCATGGTTCTGACACCAGTCGGTCTCAGTGAGGCCATTGTGTAGGATGTCAACATCACTTGGGGAGTTAATAATAGCTCCCAACTTACAATCATCTGTGAACTTTGTCAGCCAGAGTCCCTTTGTGTTGGCCTGGACTTCAGAGAAGTAGATACCAAACAGGAGAGGACCCAGGACCGAACCCTGTGGGAGACCACTCATGACTAGTCAGCTGTCTGACTTGGAGTCAGCTACTTTCACACTGTGGGTTCTATCTGTGAGCCAGTTTGCAACCCACCTAGTGATATAGGGGTCGATGCCTAACTTAGCGAGTTTTTCTATGATTCCTGAGTGGGGAATGGTATCAAAAGCCTTGCCCAGATGAAAGTAGACTGAATGAACCACCTTGCTTTCATCCACAGCTCTGGTTACTGACTCAGAGAAGTCGACCAAGTTGAGGATGCATGATCTACCCTTCACAAAACCAAACTGTGTGGGATCCAGAGTTTAGAGATTCCCTATATCCTTGTTTATTAGGTCCATGATGATGCATTCCATAGCTTTGCATAGCAGACTTGTCAGGCTAATGGGGTGATAGTTCCCAGGGTATGTAGTCGCTCCTCCTTTGTGTTGAGGGATGACTGTAGACGTGCACTATTTGGTAGGGACAAAGCCTGAGGTGAGGCTATGATTGAACAGGGCACACAGGTGAGGTGCCAGTTTACTCTTTAGTTCATATAGAACACAGCCAGGGATATTGTCAGGCCCCATAGAAGCTGTATTCTTGGTCTTGGACAGTGCTGTTTTAACTTGTGCAGCAGGAATACTGGGTGCCTGGCAATCTACTGGTATTGTGATTGGTCCTTTGGGGGGGAGAGGGGTAAAGTTGACACTGAATCTGTCGGCCAGAGTACTGGTAATATCTGTTGGCTTCGTATATTAAGTAGGTAAAAAAGGATATCCAACAGCTGCAGGCAGAATACATTAAACGTAAAACAGTTTATTGTAAAAACTCCACACGTTTTTCGTCACCCTCGTAGAGTAACTTCTTCAGAAATACAAACAAATTTCAGAGTAGCAATTTAAAAAACGGCAACTAATGTCATGTGGTATCGTGAACCTATCAGATCTACTTAGCATTAAACGCGTACACCAGTCAATGAATAGAAGTGTCAACTAAAACCCAAAATAAAAAATACTATAGTTTACAAATACTTTTAAAAGTAATTTAAACAGAATAGTGACTAAGAGTGTCAACTAAAAAACAGTAATAAACTTGATAAAACTATACATTCAAATGTACTTGTTAAACACATTCTCAGGTTAAAAATCAGACAGGTACTGCACATAATAACCATATAAATGCATGCTACAAGCATTATGAGACTTTATCCTAAATAAGAATACCCGCGGTGGTGGTGCTGCGGTAGCGTTGTCGCCTCACAGTAAGACGCTGTCCGGTTCAATTCTCAGCTACAGCGCATTCTGCATGGAGACATGCATGAATGGGCATACCTTCATTGAAGGTTGTGCATCAGGGCTGGTAACTCGGCATGTAAAAATCAACTACCAATCATTAGCGGACTGGAGTTCCGCTGTGGCGACCACTAACCGGGAAAAGCTGAAAGACACAAACAATCCTAAATAAGAATACTAATAAAATATTTAAAAAATATTTTTAAAATATTTTTGTCATCTCATAAGGCTTTTTAATTTTAATAAGCAAGAGATATTGCAATTTTCGTTCAGACCTGGATGTGCAAAGGCATCAAGGGCTAATTGCCATTCCAGTTCACGTACCTCAAGAAGTAAAGAACTGGGTCCTCCTCTAATATCTGGCAATATCTGGTCAATGGCTTGAAAAGGAAATATGTGGCCATTACTTAAAGATGAGTGCCTAGCTAAAGCATTTTCGCTTTTGTTTTTATCTATAGCATAAGTGTGCTCGTAAATTCTTTCACGAAACTTCCGGTCAGTTTTACCTATGTAAAACACCGGACAGCTGTTGCACTTTGCTAAATATATTATTCCCTTAGATTCACAATTCAATTTATGTTTAATAAGATACTTGCTGTTGTTACCTACCTCAAATGAACTACCAGTCTTAATGTGCTTACACATCCTACATGCGCCGCATGTGAACGTGCCATAAGATCTCCCACTAGATCTAGTGATTTTACTTTCTAGGAGGCTTTTCAGATTAGGCCCCCTTCTATAGACAATTTTAGGTAGATGACCTAGTCTATCAACTATAAAGTTGTCCATATAAAAAAAGTACCAGTTTTTATATAAGATCATTTTGACCTGTTCACTATCGTTATTAAAAGTTGTAATAAAACACACATTATAAGTGGAATTCTGGTCAATCTGGTCATTTCTATCTTGAGCTGGTCCGCTGACCGGCATAAAGTTATTGGTAGTTATTATCTGGTGGGTAGTGTTATGGTTCGAAGTATTATTGTTGTATATTGGATCATCAGGAGACTCAACCTGGAAAGTCTGGCCTACATTTATCCATATCAACAGAGGTTTGAAATAACCATTGTTACGTTTACACTGAATTTCCTCAGTTAGAGAGTCTATTAAAGTAGTAGGATAGCCACATTTTTGAAACATATAAAGGAACAAAGCATGGAACAATGGCCTTAAGGGAGAACAGACAGAAGTTTAACAACAACAGCCACTAAACTTGACATTCACAATATCTACAATTTTTTTTCTACCACCATTGAGAGTCAGCTTTAATTGAATTGCTGGCCAGAGGCAATGTTAAACGGTCTAGAATTTAATCAAGGGAACAACCTTTTGAGTATTGATGTGGTTGACCTGTATACTGCTATCCCTCATTTGGAGGCTGTAGAATGGATTGCCCTTTCACAAAAAAAAAAAGCAGCACCAGGTGGAAAATTAATCAGTCACAGAACTTATTGACATTATCCTCACAAACAACTTTTTTATGTATGTTTAAATTTAACACTGAATGTTTATCATTGAATATTTAAATATTAAATTTATCAAAAGTATCAATAAATAAGAATTCCTTTCAAAATGTTTCTTAAACTAACTTATTTCTTTCTACAACAATAAAAGAGATTAATAGTAAACACAAAAGAGATTAGTAAAAGAGTCAACTTATTAGGGCTCATAAGATAGGCATTGCCATAGTGATTTTTTAGGTAGATACCTACTGAAAGATATGTTTATCTCACTGGCTATCCTACTACTTTAATAGACTCTCTAAAACGTAAAATTCAGTGTTTCAAAACCGAATGGTTATTTCAAACCTCTATTGATATGGATAGCTGTATCTTCTCCTTTTGAGTCTCCTGATGATCCTGATATATATACATAAATAATACAACCATAACACTACCCACCAGATAATAATAACTAATACCTTTATGCCGTCAGCAGACCAGCTCAAGATAGAAATGAAATGACCAGACACCCAGAATTCCACTTATGTGTGTGTTTTTATTACAACTTTTAATACTTGATAGTAGACAAAAAAAAATGATCTTAATAAAAACTGGTTTTTACATATAAGGACAACTTTATAGTTGATAGACTAGGTCATCTACCTAAAATTGTCTATAGAAGTGGGGCTAAAAGCCTTCTAATTGTGCGGGCATGTAGGATGTATAAGCACATTAGGACTGGTAGTTCATTTGAGGTAGGTAACAACAGCAAGTATCTTATTAAACATAAATTGAATTGTGAATCTAAGGGAATAATATATTTAGCAAAGTGCAACAGCTGTCCGGCATTTTACATAGGTAAAACTGACCGGAAGTTTTGTGAAAGAATTTACGAGCACACTTATGCTATAGATAAAAACAAAAGCGAAAACGCTTTAGCTAGGCACTCATCTTTAAGTAATGGCCACATATTTCATTTTCAAGCCATTGACCAGATATTGCCAGACATTAGAGGAGGACCCAGTTCTTTACTTCTTGAGGTACGTGAACTGGAATGGCAAATAGCCCTTGATGCCTTTGCACATCCAGGTCTGAACGAAAATTGCAATATCTCTTGCGTATTAAAATTAAAAAGACTTATGAGATGACAAAAATATTTTTAAAATATTTTAAAAATATTTTATTAGTATTCTTATTTAGGATAAAGTCTCATAATGCTTGTAGCATGTGTTTATATGGTTATTATGTGCAGTACCTGTCTGATTTTTAACCTGAGAACTTGTTTAACAAGTACATTTGAATGTATAGTTTTATCAAGTTTATTACTGTTTTTTTAGTTGACACTCTTAGTCACTATTCTGTTTAAATTACTTTTAAAATTATTTGTAAACTATAGTAATTTTTATTTTGGGTTTTAGTTGACACTTCTATTCATTGACTGGTGTA
Source organism: Protopterus annectens (assembly GCF_019279795.1). Taxonomy (NCBI): domain Eukaryota; kingdom Metazoa; phylum Chordata; order Ceratodontiformes; family Protopteridae; genus Protopterus; species Protopterus annectens. The sequence continues at coordinate 1,780,772,655 of NC_056725.1, read as the reverse complement.
TGCGTTTAATGCTAAGTAGAGCTGATAGGTTCACGATATCACATGACATTAGTTGCCGGTTTTTAAATTGCTACTCTGAAATTTGTTTGTATTTCTGAAGAAATTATTCTACGAGGGTGACGAAAAACATGTGGAGTTTTTACAATAAACTGTTTTACGTTTAAAGTATTCTGCCTGCAGCTGTTGGACATCCTTTTTTACCTGCTTGTCTTTAGCTGTTTAGCCTTTTTGGTTTGTTGGTCTGTATATTAATTTCCATTGTGCAGTAGCTCAGAGCAAATCTGGGTATTGCCGTGGAGGTTCTTTACATAACTATAGAAGGCCTTGTGATTGTCTTTACTATCTGCTGCAATTCTGTTTTTATAGCTAGCTTTAGAGGATTTGATGAGGGATCTCAACATTTTGTTGAGGCTGTTAAGGGAGTTTTTCCAATCTTGGGACTTCACCTTATTCTGCATCAGTTTCCTCCTTCTGTTGTAGAGTTTGTTTATGGCAGGGGATCACCAGATTGGCTTCCATTTTCTGGAGGAGAGCATCTTGGTTCTATTGGGTATGGAGAGATCCATGCATTTGTGTACGTGTTCATACAGTGCATTGGTGTATGATTCGGCAGTCATACAATTATTCTCCATTTGCATGGGTGCCATAAAGTTAGCCACTCATGTTTTTAGGAGTACAAAGTTAGCTTTGTAGAAGTTTTTATGGTGGTTACCTTGTTGGGGGGGGGGGTGTGAGTGTGAGGGATGTGGATTTCCAAGGTGATTAGTTTGTGGTCAGATCTAACCAGGGAGGAGCTAACCATTGCTGTAGAGCAATGGTCACCCATGTTAGTAATGACCAGGTCAAGGATGTTGCTACCTCTAGTGGGGGGAAGAACGAGATGGTCCATGGCATTGGAATTAATGAACTCCAGGAAATGTTGGGCAAGTGTATTTTTACATGAGTAGTTTTCCCAGTTAATGGAGGGGTAGTTGAAGTTGCCTAGTAAGAGAGTGTTAGGTTGGACCCAAATATTTTCCAGGAATTTAGGAACATGGAGTGCGAGTCTTAGACATGGTTGGGGACCTATAGAAGGCTACAACCTGAATCGCTGTCTTACCCAATGTTAGCTTCATCTGAAGTATCGCTGATGCGTTATGTTGGGCTACCAGTCTGGAGGTGTGGCATTCTTTATGAATATGGAAACACCATCGCCTTTGGGGGTTCGGTCCATGTTCTGCGGCTGAAAGGTGTGGAATGAGTTATAGCCTGGTAGTGCAGGGGTGCTTTCTGCTGCCTTGTACCAGTTATCTGTTACAGCACAAATGTCGATGTTTTCCATTTTAAGCAGTGCTTTGAGCGAGTGTATTTTGAGATTTAGACTTCTAGCGTTGATCAGCATGACCCTCAGATTAATTTGTTTGTAGCTGTTATGGTGCTAATTTGGTCTTTGGAACACTGCCTAAAAAAGGCACTATAGGGGTGGCAAGAGCTTTGCCAGGTATCCAGAAGCCCAGGAGTGACAGATACAGGCCATCTCTGGCAAAGCATTGAGATCTGGCAAAGCATCGAGGTCCGTCAATCATGTCATCCCAATCATGTCAGAGGCATCGGATTACTGCTAGCATTATTCTGATATTGTCCATGATTGTGGTTGCTTCTTTTAATGTTGTCCATGAGCCTCTACCTGTGTCCCATTTTCTGGAGACCTCTGCTGAGATTACACTCATGCATAGGTCTCAATCTGCTAAGAGGTCAATGTGGAACACAGACTATTGCAATGTGTGACAAACAGTCAAAATGTGGAACACCCTATTTTTGCACTGAGCAAAAAGTGTATCTTAACTATGGCCATGGGCCTTCAACCAAATTATACACATGGACACACACACACACACATATTCACCTTTGTCATAACTCTCAACTGCCCAGAATTTTGCAGAATGCCCACATTTTTTACTCATATTTTGGTTTGTTCCTCATAAAATATGTAGTTTTCTGGCAAATCACAGAGGAATGAAATAATAAGATAATGACAGAACAGGGACATTGTTTCAAGTAGATGGACAGCCTAATACAGAGAATGGGAATTCTCAGAGATACATATCTGTCTCTCCGACATGTCCTATTTGTGTTGCAAGCAACATTTAGTTCTTTAGATCTAGCAGTTACTTTGCTGCTTGTTTAGCAGATGTGCAAAAGATTCATCAAAGCTGGGGTCCAGTTTTGTTTTTGTGTTTGGAGATTATGTTACAGTGGGTAACTATTTTTTGTTTTGCTGTGACCATCCATTTATTATCTTTTTAAGTGTAGGTGTGTGTGCATGTGTGTTTTATATTTGATATATATATGTGCATTTGATGTATCACCACACACCCATATATAAATACATATGTGAGGTGTGTGTGTGTGTCTGCATATGTGTGCACACATATGCACATTTCTTTGTATAATAGTCTTCAAAGGTGGGCATAAAACTTACTGTGGTATACAGCTGAGGTATGAAAGTAATATTGGTTTACTAGGTATGAATAAACTTAAGCATAGCTGTTTACCTCAGCAAAGAATATCTGCTGATACTGAAAGTGCACTACCAGTAAGCTTCAGTTCTATAACAAGACTAGCTTTCCCACTAAAAGTTACTTTGGTATCATACTAGTTCTGCTTTTGTAAGTGGTCTGGAATTCAAGTAAGCAAAACATGGTGACAAGCAGCTTTCTTTAGATACAGCAGCACGTCTTGATTATCATTTTTTTTTTTTTACACAAGTCAGCCGAAGAACAAGTCAGAGTAGATATCCCCATCTGCCTTTCTGTAAGGGACTCCAATAAACTTATTATAACCTCTGTCTCATTCATTTGGCATTTCACTAGACTGTGGCATAAGGAATATATCCACATTTTTTTGCCTCTGACATGCCTACTCTTCCTACACAAATGGTCACATATTTGGGAGCTCTCATTGGCTCCCATCCTCAGGAGCAGTTATTTGATTGGTTCACGAGCACTAGAAGGGTAAAAACACCAATAAATCCAAAAGATGACACATACCATTTGCAGGCAAATGTTTTATTTAGAACAGCAAAGGAAAGCTTGTAAGTGCTTTCATCCCAAGTTGAATACAATACAAGAACTTCATCACACAATCTTAGAAGAGCTAAAACTACATTTAAATAAAACACCAGGTGTTACATCATTTCCCCTATACTGACTTAAAGGGAAATGGTGCTCATAACCAAAGGCTATGGTCCTAGATGACAAGTATAAAAGTATTGCACAATGTTACACAATGAAAACTTCTATTACTACCATAATGCTAAAAAACATACAATAAAAACAAATTAAAGCATATTAAATATTTCATAAGTATATTCAGTTGTTCAAGTACTTCCAAAGGGCATAGAATTATTAATCGGACACATGAGAACATGCAAAATCCTATTCATAAAATTTCGTCAGAATAAAAAAATTGCATTTGTCATACACATTCAATTCTAGCTAGTGTACCTTCACATCTCTTAAGTATGTCATCATACTGAAATATACAAAACTAAACTTGTCTGATGAAGTTCCTGTATTGTATTCAACTTGGGACGAAAGCGCTTACAAGCTTTCATTTGCTGTTCTAAATAAAATGTTTGCTTGCATCTGGTGCAAGACATCTTTTGGATTTATTGGTAATTTTACCCTTCCAGTGTTCATGGAGTGTGTTCTTTTGAGCTCACCAGATTAGTAGGTTCAATTAGGCTCATCACTTTTGCTTGGATTCTCTCTACATGCAAAGTTTGGAGGAAACGTCCTCAACAATTGGCACTACAGCTTCCGTTGGTGACTTAACAGTTCTCATTCAGAGGCTCATGGACCATATGGATTGATTAGAGCATTCTGCTCTTTCACAGCTAACTGTTCACCCTGTGCCAAGTAGTTTGGCTTTGCCTGAGTTGCAGACGAGTCTGGCTGGCACGAGTGGACTGCAGTTTCAAAGGGCTTCAGTTTCTGGTATACCACCACACACTAGTTCACAGGTCAGTGGCTCTTCTTTTCAAAATAACATTGGTAACAATAATACAGCCACCAGTGTTTCAAATGATGGCACAGACTGCTTATTTCAATGGTTGGACAATAAATATTCGTTGTGTGCGGAGGCAAGAGAGGATAATGTGAACTGTTCTCTCTTTTATAACTTGTCACAATTCAATATTGTCCTCTTAAAAATAAAAAAAAACTACAAATGGATAACAGTTATTTTAAAGAGTGTATAAGATAGAAAGTGATGCCTAAAAGGGTTACGCATTTGGCGATACCCGACTGGGCTCACACCTAATTCTTCCTTCCGTAAAGATTGAAGATTGAATCAAGCTCTTTGACTGGTTTGGGTTTGATTACATGAACATGGTAATCAAACACAATGATGAGCAAATCACTACTTTGGGTCAAGAACCAGAAAAACTTGAAAAAAGTTCACACAGGATCCCCTGTTTCCAACTAATAGATTTGACTAGACCCGTATCTTTCGCTCCATCGAGGAGCAAATCTACACAGTTAAGAACAGAAAAATAAACAAGATTGCAAGGGATGAGAAAGACTACAATTCCAACTGTGCATACCCCCACCACCTCCCTCCCAGGAATGGACCTCTAAACAATGGACCACCAACAGTCAGGACTTGGATTGCAATTTTGGTGGCCAAGACAAGTTTAATAACAATGGTAATGAGTTTTTTTTAGAGGAAGACCAACCCGCTCTGAGAGGATCAGAACAGATAAGGAACCAGCAGAGTCAGACAGGCTCACACCAAGCGAGACAACAAATGGACAACTATCAGCAAGGGTACAATGGAAGGAACAGGGGACATTACAAGGGTGCATGAAGGGGGAGACGTGGAAGGAACTAATGTCAAAGCAAATCCCTTACATAGAAATGGACACATGTGAATTTATGCTACCCCCTTTAACTGTTCATTTGAACACATGAGGGGATTTTTAGGTGCATAACTACACAGATGTGGATATTAATGTACACTTATGTAATCTGTTGTCTAAGGCTTTTACTTACACTCCTAACAGGTCTGCTAATGTGGTGAACACCATTGTGGATTTAAAACAGTATGTGAAAAAACTTAATTTAAAGTTGTTATTTCAAGGTGTGGACAATATCATACACCCACTGAAAGTTTCTAGTACCTACAATCCCTCAATTGTCCCTGTTCTCGACACGTTTGAATGTGTGTGCGAGCTGGATATCAGAACCCACTGTGTAAATGCTAATAGGAATAAGGCTAAAAACAACTTAAGTACTGAAGAGATAATGGAATTAGACTACTCGTCTTCTAACACCAACCTTAGAGTAATGAAGCCGGATAAAGGGGGTGGTGTTGTCCTTATATGAAAACATGATTATGTGAGAAAAATGAGAGAAATTTGTACACCTACATACACCCACTGTTCCTTGAATGAGTTGAATGGTGCCTACTATAAGATTAGGGGTCACTTACAAGATCTGTTTATAAATGGCTTGATTAGCATGGAAGAACACCAATATTTATCTGCTAAGTACCCGATTACCCCTACAATATTTGGTATTCCTAAGATTCACAAGGACATACAGCAACTCCCTTTATGCCCCATTTTGATGCTAAGGGTTCTTTTACCCAACCATTGGCAAAATTCCTGGATTTGGAAATTAAGGGTATTTTAAAATATGAACCCCTACTATGCATTGACTCCTGGGACTTTTTGAAGAAAATCAATTCAGTACAGTTTAACAAGCATTACACATTCATTGCAGTGGACGTAAGGGACCTTTATACTGTTATCCCCCATGATGTTGGGACACAATGGTTTTGTGAATACTTGACAGATAAAGGGATAAGTCAGGGTAGAATCAATACATTTGAACAGTTTTTGGACACAGTTCTAAAAAACAACTTCATTTTATTTGATAAGAACTATTATTTTCAAAACAAGGGTGTGGCAATGGGTTCAGCATGTGGAGGTATGAACACCAACATTGTGATGTTAGAATGGGAGAAAAAACATCTTATTAATTCCCCATTCTTTCCATTCTGTCTCATGTCTACCCATTTTTGAATGGTCCAAAACAGCAGATTGACCACTTCCCGAAATATATCAACAGTTCTACCTCTTTTTTAAGATTTACGCATACCATCAGTGAGACACAAATAGCCTACTTAGATGTACTACTTAAAAAAGATATAGTTAACAAGAGATTTGCATCTGAGATTTACCGCAAGAGTACATATTCCAACAAAATTTTACATTTTTTTAGTTGTCACCCTTTTATACAGAAGAGGGGCGTTCTAAAAGGCCAATTTGTTAGAGCTGCCAGAATGACCTCACTAAAAGGGAACTTTGTGGATGAATGTGAAAACCTGTGTAATATATTTCTTAGAAGAGGTTATCCACACAATCTAATTGATAATATTAAAAATGAAGTCTGGACACAGAAGTGCTCTGTAGTGATTATTCCATCCCTAATTTCACTACGAGTGTAGTGTTTGAACCTACTTCAAATACAGTTGTTTTAACAGGAGAGAAACGTGACACCTTCTTGTTTAGATCCTGTTTTCTAACTACCTTTTCAGTTGATGCCTACACTATTAAGTACATTTTAGAAATGAACTGTAAACTGTTAACTAATGAAACAGATTTAAGAACAATTTTAGGGAATAAACCCACTACTGTTTTTCATAAAGGGCAGAACATAAAATCCCTTTTAGAACATCAAGGTAAACCACATAAGGCAGGTTACATGCTCTAATTTGGTTCATGCAAACTTTGCCCCTACATGTTAGAGGCAAATGAAACTACTATAAACGGTATGAAATTAAGGATTAAGGACAAATTCAACTGTAATTCTGATAAGGTAGTTTACTGTGCCCTTTGCGAGTTTTGCCCATGTTTTTACATTGGCAAAATGGAGCATAATCTAAAAAGTAGAATAGGTGAACACATTCGAAACATTAGGGACCATTGTGTAGTTAATGCTTTGGCGAAACACATCAATCAATACACTGACCATAAATTCAAATTTATAGTGCTGGACAACATATCCCCTTCATTAAGAGGAGGTGCCTGGCCCTACCTCTTAGAAAAAGCCAAATTATTTTGGCAGATTAGGTTAGATTCTGCACACTGGACAGGCTTAAATGACCATTTATCTGTATCTAGCCTTTTAAAGCTTAAGGCTTTAAATAGATAAAAAAGTTTTTGTTCCTACACTTGGACGGTTATTGTTTCACAACAATTAATGGGACCATGAACCTAGAATTAATTTAGAGCATATGCACATAATTTTTTTATCTTGATCCACTGACCTGAACTTAGTGTATTTTAGGTTTAGTTTTGTCTATTTCAGTATGATGATATACTTAAGAGATGTGAAGGTACACTAGCTAGAATTGAATGTGTATGACAAATGCTAATTTTTTATTCTGAAGAAATTTTATGTATAGGATTTTGCATGTTCTCATGCATTTGACTAATAATTCTATGCCCTTTAGAAGCACTTGCACAATTGAATATACTTATGAAATGTTTAATATGCTTTAAAATGTTTTTATTGTATGTTTTTTAAGCATTATGGTAGTAACACAAGTTTTCATTGGGTACCATCATACAATACGTTTATACTTGTCATCTAGGACCATAGCCTTTGGTTATGAGAACCATTTCCTTTAAGACAGTATAGAGGAAATGATGTAACACCTGCTGTTTTATTTAAATGTAGTTTTAGCTCTTCTAAGCTTGTCTGATGAAGTTCCTGTATTGTATTCAACTTGGGATAAAAGCGTTTACAAGTTTTCATTTGCTGTTCTAAATAAAATGTTTGTCTGCATCTGGTGCGAGCCGTCTTTTGGATTTATTTGATTGGTTC